>NC_134116.1:19719702-20022732 GCF_040939455.1 Microcebus murinus | reverse complement strand
CAGGTGTCTTTTTTGTAGAGTGTCACTGGATCATTTGGGTAGATGCCCAGCAATGGGATTGCTGGATCAAATGGTAGATTCAGTTGTATCGCTTTAAGGTATCTCCATATTGCTTTCCACAGAGGTTGAACTAGTTTGCAGTCCCACCAGCAGTGTAGGAGTGTTCCTCTCTCTCCGCAACCATGCCAGCATTTATTGTTTGGAGATTTTTTGATAAAGGCCATTCTCACTGGGGTTAAGTGATATCTCATTGTGGTTTTCATTTGCATTTCCCTGATGATTAGAGATGTTGAGCATGCCACAACTAGGCTGTTTTTGTTCTTATAGCAAGTCAGGTAGTGTGATGCCTCCAGTTTTGTTCTTTTGCTCAAACTGCTTGGTTGTTCAAGTTCTTTTTTTGTTCTATATGAATTTGAAGATTGTTTTTCTGTTTATGGGAATAATGTCATTGGTATTTTGATAGATATTTTATTGAATATGTAGATTGTTTTGAGTAGTTTCTTAGTTCATTTTGTGTTGCTTTAACAGCATATCTGAGACTGGGAAATTTACAAAGAAAAGAGGTTTATTTAGGTCATTGTTCTGCAGACTGGGAAGTTCAAGATTGGGCTACTGCATCCGACAAGCACCTCATGCTGCATCATAACAAGAGAGGAATGGCATCACATGATGGGAACATCTGTGAGAGCAGCGAGTGGGCATGTGCCAAGAAAAGGCCAAATACAAGAGGTAGTCTCACTTTATAACAACCTACTCTTGCAGTAACTTATCCAGTGCTGGGAGAGCGAGTACTCCCTCTTTCCTAAGAGATGTCAATTACTCCATGAGGGAGGATCTCTCATCATCCAAAGTCCTCCTAAGGTTCCTCCACCTCTTAACACTGTTACATTGCTGACCAAGCCCCAACATGAGTTTTGATGGGGACAAACCATATTCAAAACATAGCATGTAGTATGGACATTTTAAAAATATTAATTCGTCCAACTCATAAACATAGAGTATCTTTCTATTTATTTGTGTATTCAGTTTCTCTCATCAATGTTTTACAGTTTTCAGTGTGTAGACCTTTCATCTGCTTGGTTAGGTTTATTCCTAAGTATTTTATTTTTTGTAGTTATTGTAAATTGGATCATTTTCTTTACTTCTTTTTCAGATAGTTTACTGTTGGTGTATAGAATACTATTGATTTTTATATGTTGGTTTTGTATCCTGAAACTTTACTGAATTGTTTATTATTTCTACCAAAAAAATCTCATAGATATATGAGATTATGGCATCTGGGACAATGTAACTTTTTCCTTTTCCAATTTGGATACCTTTTAAATTTTTCTCTTGTCTAATTGCCTAATTGTTCTGTCTAGGATGTCCAGTCCTATGTGGAATAAAAGTGGTAAAAGTGGGCATCCTTATGTAGCTCTGTATCTTAAAGGAAAAGCTTTTAGCTTTTTCCTATTTTGTACAATGTTAGCTGTGGGTTTGTCATCTCTGGCCTTTATTGTGTGAGGTCCATTCCTTCTATGACTAATTTATTAAGAGTGCTTATCATGAAAAGATGTTGAATTTTGTCAAAAGCTTTTTCTGCATCTATTGAAATGAGTCTATGTTTTCTGCCCTTCATTCTATGAGTGTGATGTGTCACATTTATTGATTTACATATATTGAATCATCCTTGCATCCCTGGGTCATGGTGAATAATCTTTTTAATATGATGTTGAATTCAGTTTGCTAGCATTTTGTTGAGTACATTTACATTTATGTTCATACATCAGGGGGATTAGCGTAAAGTGTCAGAGTTTTTTGTATCACCTTTTTCTGTCTTTGGTATCAGGGTGATGCTGGCTTCATAAAATTTGTTTGTAAATATCCTCTCCTCTTTAATTTTTGGAAGAGTTTGAAAAAAATTGGTATTTGTTCTTCTTTAAATGTTTGATAGAATTCAGCAGGCAAGTTACCAGGTACTGAGGTTTACTTTGGTGGGAGATTTTATTACTGATTCAATCTTCTTACTCATTATCAGTCTGTTAAGATTTTCTATTTCTTCATACTTCAGCTTTGGTATGTTGTAGGCATCAAAAAATTTATCCATTTTTTTAAAGTATCCAATTTTTTGGTGTATAATTGTTCATAATAGTCTCTTATGAATCTTTATTTCTGTTGAGTTGATTGTAATGTCTTATTTTTGAATAAGATGCATTTACTTGCATCTTCTTTCTTTTTTTATTAGTTAATCCAGCTAAATTTTTGTTGATATTTCTTTCTTTTCAAAAAACCAACTCTTAGTTTTGTGTATTTTTCTATTGTTTTTCTAGCCTCTATTTTATTTATTTCTGTTCTGATATTTATTATTAATATTTACTCCTTCTCCTAACTATGGGTGTCCTTATTTCTTTTTATTCTAGTTCCCTAAGGTTCAGCATTAAGTCGTTTTTTGAGATCTTTCTTCTTTTTTAATATAGGTTTTATTGCTATAAACTTTTCTCCTAGAACTGCTTTTACTATATTCCATAGGTTTTAATATATTGTTTCCATTTTCATTTGTCTCAAGAAATGTTTTAAGTTCCCTTTAAATTTCTTCATTGATGCGTTGGTTGTTTGGGAGCCTGTTGTTTAATCTCCATGTATTTGTGAATTTTTCAAAATTCCTCCTGTTATTAATTTCTGTTTTCATACTATTGTGGTCAGAAAAGATGCTTGATATGATTTAAGTCTTCTTAAATTTGTTAATACTTGTTTTGTGGCCAAACATGATTATCCTGGAGAATATTGCATGTGCATTTGAGAAGAATGTGTATCATGCAGCCATTGAATGTAATATTCTGTATATTAAGTCCACTTGATATAAAGTAAAGCTTAAGTCTGATGTTTCTTTTTTGATTTCTGTCTGGATGATCAGTCCATTGGTGAAAGTGGGATGGTGAAGTCTCCTACTATTATTGTATTGCAGCCCATCTTTCCCTTTAGATCTATTAATTTTTGCTATATATTTAGATGATCCAATGTTGATTACATATATATATATATATACAATATATACAATATATATATATACAATATATATATAATATACATACATATATATATATATATATACAATTGTTATAGCCTCTTGCTGAATTGACCCTTTGTCAGACCTTCTTTGTCTCTTTTTTACAGTTTTGACTTAAAGTCTGTTTTATTTGACATAAGTATAGCCATTCTTGCTCTCATTTGGATTCTATTTGTGTGGAATATCTTTTTCCATTTCTTCGCTTTAATTGGTCTGTCCTTCCAAGTGAAGTGAATCTCTTGTAGGCAGCGTTTAGTTGGATCTTGTTTTTCTTTTTATTCATTCAATAACTCTGTGTCTTTTGATTGGAGAATTTAGCCCATTTACAATCAAGGTAAGCATTATAGGTAATGACTTACTACTGCCATTTTGTTAATTGCTTTCTAGTTGTTTTGTAGTTTTTTTGTTCTTTTCTTCCTCTCTTAATGTCTTCCTTTGTGGCTAAGTGATATTTTCTAGTATTATGGTTTGATTTCTTGCTTTTCATTTTTATGTGTATCTACTATAGGTTTCTGCTTTGTGGTTATCATGAGGCTTACAAAAACATATTATAGTTATAACAGATTATTTTAAGCTGATGATAACTTTGCTCACATACACAAAAAATCTATGTACTTTTACTACAGCCCCTTCTCCCACATTTTGAACTTTTGATGTCACAATTTACATTGTTTAAATTTCATATCACTTAACAAATTCTGTAGCTATTATTATTTTAGTAGTTTTATGGCCCCAAGATCAAGTTTACCACATAAGCTTGAAGCCTGAGGCTGTGTGGTTTCCCATGGTGACTGGGTGGGTCTAGAGCCTAAAGTTGCAGGTACCAGCCTATAATATAGGGCCTTGGTGGGTATACCTGGTCCTGGGTTTTCCTGTGCCAGGCCAAGTGTTGGTATCCAAGTCAAAGTCCTGTGCTCAATTCCCTCTGTTTCCCCCCAAGCAGACAGTATCTCTCTCTACACTGTGCTGCCTGGGGTTGGAAGAGTGGTGACATGGGCAGTTTAAAACTTCCCTTCTGACTTTCTTCAATGTGTGTTCTTATTACTGTAATATAAAAAGACACTGTGATCTCTTACTTGGTCTTCTTAACTTTTGTGAAGGTATTTTCATGAATGGATAATTATTCAAATTGATGTTTCTGTATAGGGATGTTACTGGACAGTCTGGATCTGCCATATTCCTTCAGCTCTCTCATCAGTGCATTTTCCCAGTAGGAATCTACCCATGTTAGAATCACCCAGGTTAGGAAAAAGAACATGGCCAAACATGCCCCATTTTATCTCATTCATCATTCTCACTTTCCCCCAAAACAACCACTGTGCTGATTTCTATCTTTACAGAGTGATCTTACCAACTTTTGAAGTTTATGTCAATGGAATTATAGAGTATTTGCTCTTGTGTTTGCCTTCTTTTGCTCAACTTTACATTTGTGACATTCACCCATGTTCTTCTTCTTCTAGTGGTTCACTCATTTTTCATTACTCATATTGTACCATTGTTTAAATACGTCACAATGTATTTATTGATTCTTTCTTATTTTTTTTATTGGTTTCAGTTTTTACAAATAGTGCTTGTATGAATATTCATATCCATGTCATTTGGAGATATATGTATGCATTTCTGTGGGGTCTATACCTAGAAGTGGAGTTGCAGGGCCATGGGGTATGTGTGTGTGCAGATGCAATAGGCACTGCTGAACAGTTTTCCAGAATGCTTGGTTCAATTTACTTGCATGGGAGTTCCATTTGCTCTACATGAGAAGAGAATTTTTTTTAAATGCAGCAACTTATAGGATTGGTTTATGACAAAAACAAGAAAAGCATTGCTGTAAGAGAAACACCACATATTCTGTAATAATTTCATGTATGTTTAGCACTCCTCAGGGTTTATGACAAAGCTGATCACTTTCTTTTGTGAAATTTTACCCATGTGCCTACTTGAACCTACTTCAGACCAGATAATGATGGCAAGGATCTACTGAGTCTAGGAAATTTAAATTATCTTCAGAATATTGGGGATATGGGAATAACTTCCTCTGTAAGTGTATAGTGTTCCTTTAACTAAATCATAAAAATCATTGCTGTTTTATATGAAAAGTTTATGAGGTCACATGAATGCTTGCTTACTGTGCATATGGTAAGAGCTGTGCATTTCAAGTTAAATATAGGAGCAGTTTCTGGCTGTAAAGAAGTAGTTTAAGAAATCAAGAGAACTATAAATGGCCATCTGCTCTATTCTCCATTTTTATTTGCTGAATTAACCCAGTGCAATATTTTAATGAATAATGGGTTTGTATTCCATCTGCTCATTAATTTTTTTACACTGTAGAATAATCCATCATTTTTACTGAGTGGAAACAATTTGCGACTTTGTAAAAATATTTTTAAAAATAGAGGCAGTGGGTGTAATTCAATTTTTCATTAATTTCAAGTGTATTTTGACGATGGAGATGCTGAGAGCATCTTCTAGGTCATAGTGTTGGGAAAATAATTTCAGTTTTTTTTTTGAATGACAATGTATATTAGGTGATGTATATCTTCATTTTATAAGATATGTTTCTTGGGGATTATTTTGAAAGTACAAGCAAAGAACCTTTGTATGATCAAGAGTTGCAGAGATATAAATGGCATCCATGATATTAATAATATAACACTTTGACAAAAAGAGTATAAGGATTAGTTCTTTAAAAATAAGGTAAAACAGATGTCATTATCAGAATTGAACTCACAGTATTCCAATTCTGTATTCAATGCTATGAATTTAAAACAAATTGAATGTATTAGTGTGTGTGAGCACATCTGCACACATTTTAATTAAAATTTAATTTAAGTGTATTTTTACTTTATTTCTTTTTTATTGCTTCTGTCTTTTTATTTCTCTTAAGTTGGCATGGCATGTTGTATGCTTTCAGGCCATTTAAGGTTCATGTGTCCGGGAGCAGATGTTGGTTTAATGGCTTCTTTAATGCCTGCTGTGCCACTTCCATAAGTGATTCCCTAAAACAGGATTTGACCAGAGGGTCCAAGCTGACATTTGGAGACCTGATGTGTATAGTGAGAGGTAGAGAAGAAAAGCTAAGGGTTTTTAAAAAAATATTTCAGTATCGATGATTTTTAAGATTTGTACATCATTTGTCAATTTTTTTTTTTTTTTCTCTTCTGGTAGTTTTCCAGCTAAGTCAGTTTTAAATAATTTATCAACAGATTTTGAAAAACCTCCACTTTAGTTCTTATCAGTTCTGGGACCTGAAGGTATTCCTACCTATCAGTGGAGATATATTATTCCCTTTAAAGATAAGGAGTAAAGAATAGTGAATAATTAGTAACAATATTCCTATGGATTAGAGGAGCCTGTACTACATTAATATTATTTTGAAAGAATGCCTAAATTCTGAAAATTATGACTGGTCGCACTAATCATTATGCCTAAAATGGGTGAACTACCTTAAAGGCACACATTTTAATCTTATCTGATTTCATTTATATCTTCATTCTTTTGGAGTAGGTGAATTAAAGCCAAAACTATTTATTTACTATATAGAGTTTGCCTATAAACTATTACATACTTTTATATTTTTAAGTCTCTTGGTCCCCACAGATTGTTCATACGATTTTTCACATCCAGTTGTTTTCCCATATTGCTAACCAGAGTATCGAGCACAATCGGGATTCTTCATTCCCCATGTGTGAAGTAGATGATATATTATACGTTTTTTTCACGAGAAGGTTCCATTAAAATTTAAAGACCAACCAAAGAAGAAACTCAGAAAAATTTAATGAGTCAATATTTTATTACAAATGGTCCAATATAAAAAGTCAAGGATTTCTGTTTGGTGGAATATGAATATAAAAATGACTTAGATAGATCATACCAAACTGTAAAGAAAGGTTTTCTCTGCTGGTTGTACCTTGGAGGATTTTTATATACTTTTCATTTTTTTTTCCCATGATTGTAAAATTTAGTTTTGAAACAGACTATGGATGTCTTTGGAAACCTGCGTTCAGAGAGATGATGCTACTGCACAGTGTTTCCAGGGATGACAAAGTATAGATAACTGATGACAATGCATTATAGAGTGAGGCACACACATGATGTGTATCTTATATAAGAGGACTGTGCCAGTCAAGGCAATGCCAAGACCAAAACCTCAGTTGATGCTGTCTCCCAGCCAGTGGATCCATCAGTGGGCAGTCTCAGGTAGCATTATATATCTTCAATATCACAGGAACATTTTCTTCAGTTATGAAGCAGGAATACAAAAGGACAAATCGTTATGTTCTGTGAAAACTTACCTGTGAATTTAATGGCAATAATTCCATTAAAGCATGCTTTAACTTAAAATATACAAAACTTTAATGTCTCTGATAAAATTTTATGATGGAAAATGAAGTAGGAAGGTCAATACAGCCTTGCCCTTAAATCTTCAAGGAAGTTTACATGATAGGAGCCACTTTCCCTTCTGTTTCATGGAGCTTTGAGGTGAGCTTCATAAGGGCAGCTGCTATGCTTGTTCTCTTCATCACTGTACCCCTGGCGATGACACAGTGCAGGGGACACAAGCACGCGGGAGGATTTTAGAAAATAAATACTAATACACAGGTGTGACTCTGGGCATGGATTCTGCTATCAGTTAGCCTGGGTTCAGATCCCAGCTCCTGTGCTTAATGGCTTCTGTGGCCTTGGAGAAGTGGCTTAATTGCTCCAGGCTTCAATTTATGTATTTGGGTTTAAAATTAGATACACTTCTGGTTTATTGTAAAAATTAAGATTTTTATATATAAAGTGTTTAGTTCCATGCCTGGTAGAGTGTGTGCTCAATAAATAAATGGTAACTATTTCATATAATAATTCCCATCCCAGCTAGAATTATTTATTTCTTTATAAGCAAAAATTGGAAATGAGGAGTAAGGTTTATATATGAATATAAAAAATGCTAGAGGATTTCTCGGGGCATTACAGATTTCCAGTGCTGCTAATAGGATTTATTCCCATCAGCGCTCAGAATTGTCAGGAACTGGTATTGTTCCCCTGTGAAATCAATCAATTGATATCTAATTTTTAAATTAATGTTGGCTTCTTCCTTTGTTACTTTGCCTTCGTTGTATACCTTGGTGTTCAGAAAGGCAAAATAGCACTAGTAGCTTGAAATCCATCAGAGAGTAAAGTATGTTTATCAAAATCCATAAAGAATGTTCGATTATGCTATTTGTTCCAATGAAAAGGCCTGTGTTGATTATCATGCTAATTAGAATACCTTCTTCTCTTTGGAAATGTTCTATACAATCAATGTTTTACTTCTTCATGTCTCAAAGCACATAATTTGTAGTTTTCTGAAATGGAAGAGACAGATAGTACCAAATCTTTGCTTTATAGTTCATTCCCCAGAGAAGCTTGTAGCTGTGCTAAAAAAAAAAATAAAATAATAAAAATAATAAAAATAAAAACTTCAGGCATATTGCCTGAACTATACACTGGGATATCATAGAAATGTTTTTTAATCTTATCATGAAAACTCAAGGGTATTACCTATATGATCAGCCAAAGAAATGTATCAGGCTTAAAAACAAGAAAAACACCAGGGACACTTCAATTCTCATTTTCATTGTTACCTTTCTTCTTTTTCTTTTCTTTTTCCTTTCCTTTTTTTTTCTTTTCCAACTTACCTATCAACATTTTATAAGTGAAGAAAATAAAAAATAGTCATTTATTTGATGAAATAAAAATAACAAAATTATAAAATTAACATTTTAAAGAGAGCTTTGGAGAGGTGATGTAGTTGTTTTTATAAAGGACAGTCTGAAGAGAAAAAATATTAATTTTATTTAAACAAAAATAGGGATGCCTATTGAATGCAGTCAGTGTGCTAGAAGCCATGGCCTTACTGACACAGGCAAGATAGGATCTCTACGTTCAGAGTACTTCCTGTCTATTTGATGAAACAAGGCAGTGAACAACTACACAAAATAATCAAGGCAAAATGAAATACGTGCAATAAGAGTACAAAGCCCAAAGCCTTCTGCCAGGAAGTATTAGAGAAGTCCCCATCAGAAAGTCGGGATTCTGAGTTACTCACGGAAGGATTACGTAGCCTTTTCTTCGGCATACAAGAGGAGAAAATGAATTCCAGGAAAAAAAATGCCATGAAAAAGTCACCACATTGTGAAGATTCAGGGGAAAGCTTGGCTGGGGCAGAAAGAGCATGGACAGAAAGGATGGAGACCAGACTGAGGCATCAACAGGCAGGCCCTGGGGACTGGGCCTACAAGGTAGGCAGAGGTCATTGAGGGTGTCAGGGGAGGAAGATGGTCCCACCTGTGGCGGGACAGTAACAGATGACAGTTGCAAGAATGGAGTCTAGAAGTGACAGTGTGGAAGCTGGCAGGCAGTTACAACCCTGACTAGTCTATCTAGGAGAGGATGGAGGCATGATTTAGAGCAGTCTAAGAGGTTGGGGGAAGAGAGTTTGACATGGGAGAACTTGGGCATGTACCATTGCCAGGGCAGATAGGGGGATGGGACAGCAGCCATGAGCTGAAATAGAAAGCCCAGGGGAGGTGCCTGCTTGGGCCCTGAGAACCCACTTGACTTGCCTGAGCTGTGCTCTCTGCACATTCTGGCACCCAGACCCCTCTCTTGTTTGGGTTTCCCCAAATTCACTGGCTCCTCCTTGTTAGGGTCTTTATCTGGAGCTTCTACGTCTTCTCCACCTCTACCTGTGGGTATGTTCTAGCGCTGAGTAATTGATTCTCCTAACTCATGTGTCCCCACTCATTCCCAATTTCATGGCTCAAAAGTTATCTCTGGATATGGTCACTTTAGCTCCAGCTCCAAGCTTTCCACCCTTAACCCAGACTTAGACATTCAATGGCTTACTGGAGCATAATAGACATCTCACACCTGAAATGCTCACAACTGAAGTCGTGATTACGCTTCAAACATGTTTTTCCCCCAGTTTGCATATCTCAATTGATAGCAACTCCGCTGTTCAGAGAGGCTTGGGCCAAAACTCTTACAGTCACCGTGGACTTCTCTCTGTCACATAGCAGCCATGGTAACCCTGCTAAAACAGACATATAACAAAGTTCCCCTTCTGTTCTAAATTCTCAGACTACAATGCACAGTCCTGACGGTGACTTACAAGGCCCTGCGTGATCAGTGTCTTTGTTCCACTCTGACCTGGCCTCCTGCCACTCTGCTCCTCCTGGCTTTGCATATGCAGTGCTCATTGGTGTCTCCTGACATTCCACACAGTCTCCCTCCCCAGGGCCTTTTCGCTCATTGGTCCCTCTCTCTGTCATTTTCTTCCAAGAGCAAGTTGCAGACCTCCACCTTCACTTATTCAAGTCTCTGCTCAAAAGTCACACTACCAGAGGGACCACCTTGTCTAAAAGAGCAGTGTAAACTACTTTCTCTTCAATTTCCTTGCCTGCCTTACGCTCTTCCCAGCATTTAGTACCACGTGACTTATCGTATAGGTATTCATTTCCTGTGTGTCTCTCTTTGGTAGAATGTATGCACCTTGAAATTTTATTTGTCAAACATATCACATATGCCAGGAGTTCTTGTAAGGTATTTAACTCATTGATTATTCATAACAACCCCATTCCATAGGTAGTATCATTTTATAGTCTAGGAAATTGAAGCACAGAGAGGTTAAGTAAATTAGTGAAGATCTCACAGCTCATGTACGGTAGGCCTGGGACTTAAACTTAAGCAGTCTGGCCTTTCCGCCACCACAAGTTTTGCTGTCTTTTGAAAACAAAGAATTAGTTTTTTTCCACTATCTGCTGTTTCCCTGGCACTTATTATGTTATAGAATGTGGCCTGGTTCTGTATTTGGTAAATAAGTAAACATTGCACATATTAATTTGAGGTGGTGATACAGTATTTCTTTGTCATGTTCAGAAACCAATAGAAATATGGGAAGACACAATTACAAAGTTTGCTTTTATTCAATTATCATATTCTGTTTCTTCTAAGAATATCATTTAAGTTTTTTTTTTAAGCTCTGTGGATTTTTCAAATCAGTCTGCATGATTCCATTTTCTATTAAAACACTGCTATTGTAAACTCAGCAGTAAATACTAAATATTATATACTTGACTGCGTTTTCTTATGGTCACGGGCAGAGTCTAGCCAATTAATCAAAAGAAAGCTTGTCTCTAAAATTTCCTCCTTTTAATTGCACTGTGGGAAATAGTCAATAAAGTATTTGATGAGGAATGCTAGCTGAATCAAACCAAGCAAACTTATATCGCTTATGATCAGTGCCACGCACTGGGCTAGGCAGTGAGCTAAAGACCTGTAAGGCATTCCTCTATCTAAGGGGCTTACTGTCTAGGAGACAGACTAGTAAGTGCAAAAGTTACTCCTGGAGTACAGCAGGAGCAGAGAGCTATCTGTGTGGAGAACTGGGTAAAGAGCAAGAAGTGACAGGAAGGGATTCATAGAGGAGAGGATGTTAGGTGTCCTAAAAGATTAATGAGAATTTGTAAAACCAACTCAGAGGTGGGGGGAAAGTAGGGACAGAGGGTTTTGGTGAGCGTGATGGGTCAAAGGCTTTCTAGACAGAGGAAAAAGCACGAATAATAGAAATGTCTCCTGTTGTGAATCTTTCCATGAATTGGTCTTTCATGGGAAAAAGTCTATTAATTTGTGAAAGTCCAATTTCTTATTATCTCCATAAATTGCTACCAGACTATTGAAGGCTCATAACTGCATATGTATAAAAATTGCTGACAGGAAATAATGTGTTATCATTTTACAGGCACTTTAAAATGTATTTTCTTTTAATTATGGAAATGTGAAATTATGGTTTCACTTAACTTTTTCCTCTTAGAATAGTTGTTTTGGTATGGTTTTCAAAAACAACAAAATTTCTGCAAATGCTGTGTAAATTTGGCTAAATTTCAGGTTTGTTTCCATCTTAGATACATTTTTGTAAGAAGATTATTCTTTATGATATTAAAATACATCCAGTCAATTTATCTGTGGGTAAAATTTTGCATAGGCATGGTGTGATATTCCATACATCTTTTTAGAGCGGTGTGGGGAGGGGGGGCAGGGGCAAGATATGTAACCCTAACAATATTTGTACTCACAGAATTTGGGAAAAATAAATAAATAAATAAAATTTTAAATAATTTTTTTTTTGAGATAAGGATTTGCTCTGTGTCACCTGGGCTAGAGTGACATCATGATAGTCCACTGCAACCTCAAACTCCTGCGCTTATACAATCCTCTTACCTCACCTTCCCAAGTACCTGGTACTAAAGGCACATGTTAGCATGTCCAGCTAATTTTTTTTTTTTTTTTAATTTTTGTGGAGATGAAATCTTGCTGTGTTGCCTGGGCTGATCTCAAACTCCTGGCCTCAAGCAATCCTCCTGCCTTGGCCTCCCACAGTGCTGGGATTATAGGTTTGAGCCACCACATCCACCCTTCCATACATCTTTGATAAGATATCTAGATTTCTCTTTAAGAACATTTTATATAACAACATAAATCATAATCTTAGGTTTTATGATTTTGAAAATTTCTTATATTTGTTTCATGCATTATAGTTAACAAAGCCTATTGTTTTAACAGTTTACTTTACCTACTTTGTTTCAGTTGATCCTAGCAATAGTCCTGTGAGTTAGACGAAGCTAGTTAAGAATTCCATGTAGAAGTTCCTGATTCTTTTCTTACCTACTCTTTAAATGACTGGATGCAGTGAGTGCAGATAGCTATCGAGAGCATGTAATTCCAGAAAAGATGTCAGGATAGCATGAGAGACCATTGATCAAGTGGCATAGTGAGAGCAACATCAGTGGATGGGGTCATGTTGCCAAGGTTTCCATCAATTATGGATCATTTATCACCCGGATGTAGATCCTGTACATATCACTAGACTTCTCTGGGTCTCAATAAATCGTATCTGAAAATGAGTTGGAACGGAAGAAACTAAATCATCTCCAGGGTACCTCCTTTCTAGTTTGAACTTCTGAGACTTGATGTGAACGCAAAAGTAAATGAAGCAGAATAAACACAACCATTAGAAGAATCTGTTTGAAGATTTTGTTAAAGCATGAAGGTTTTACGACTTGTGATACAAAATGCATTTGGACATGTCATTCTAGGCATTCTACAAATGGGCACATCTCTTCACATGGGATGTACCAAAGGGTGGTTACATCTCCACACTGGTACCTTTTGATTTACATGACCTGAGTTTACATTGATAAGACAGTTGCTCCATTGAAGTGATCTGTGTCTATTAGGGAGTTTTGCCTTTTCCTCAATTATAATAAATAAATGTTTTCTGCTAAAAATCTAGAGAGAGGATCAAAAGAATTGTTTTCAGATATTATGGATTATTGGAAACACAGTTGACATTGGCTAGGAAAAGGCTGGTTTGTTTTTGGTTGGACAGTATTTTCTAAGCCATTTGCCTATGAAATGTGGAATATGAAAACTTATAGAAGCCATTTTAGAAAGCTGGAATGGTATCAAATGTTGATATTCTAGGGCATGCATATATTTTCTCATCGAATCTCATATATAAAGGCACATATGTCCCATGGTAATTGTTGGGAATTCATTGTTTTCTTGTGTACTGATCCCTAAACTATATAATTGAGTGGAGATCAGAGCTAAGATTTATTGCCACCGATGGTACATTTTCTTTAGGGAAATGCAGAATTTGCTTTTATATCATCTTGGATTAAAGCTTTTAGATCGATTTTTATCTATTTAGATAAATAGATTTTAGATAAAAGATATATTTTATTATTGCTTAGAAATTTCATTTTTGGAAAATCTGTGTGCCTACTTGGAAAAACTATTAGTTCCTTCTCATTATGAGCACTGCCCCCAGGATACACTCTTTTTCTTTTTCTTTTTTCTTTTTTCTTTTTTTCTGAGGCAGAGTCTCACTCTGTTGCCTGGGCTAGAGTGTTGTGGCGTCAGCCTAGCTCACAGCACAGCTTCCACTCTTTACAACAATTCCTATGTAAATGCCAATGTACACAAACCCAACCTATGAACCCCTGCTCCTAGGGGCAGAAGATACTCTAACCAGGCCCATATTTTTAGTATTTTGTAGAAATTAGTCTGTTTCCCAATACAGGGATTACTACATGAGAAAACTATGGATCTCTGACTATCCATTTCTATAGATTCCACAGAACTATCAGAAAAAGTGTCATGAACCCAAAGCTCAAATTATTATTGCATATCTAGGAGATGGCTTATTATATAGTTGTATTAATTCTATTTCATTTATTCAAGTAAAGTAGATAAAGAGTAGTTGGCTAATACTTTGAAGGCTACATCAGTATCTTATTCATTTATATTTCCTTTGCATCTAGTAGGGGTCAGTAAATCTTCGTTGAATAAACCAAGGTCCTCATAGGCTTCCAACCAAAGGACAAATACACGAGATGCTTCTTATAGAATAATGCATGAGATAATAGTGATAAAAAGGTCATCTCTTCTTTCCATAAATGTGTTCAAGAGACATAAGAGTTCAAAGTGAACTGAAGCCTTCCGAACCTTAATATACTTAGTGCTGGCATCTTAAACTAATTTATGGATATGACTTTTGTAGTATGTCATGAAGATAATTTGTCTACAATCATTTCATAGGCATCACTGAATAGCTATCCTATAATAAAAGTCCATCATTATTGCATTGAATCGGACTTAAATACAGAATGTAAGTTGTACTTTATTGTAGAATGCATTTAAATACCTTGATTAAACCCTACTAACTCAATTTCAAGTGACATTTCATTCCCTTAGTCTCTTAGGTTTTTTTTCTCCTATATGGTGAATCCCTTTCGTTGGCCTCTCTCCCTATTTATTGATTCTGTTTTCTGTTACTTTACAGAAAAATTAAAGTATTTGTATGAGTTTATATTAACTACAGTCACTTAACAATTTTAAATTGTGCAATAGTGAAGCTAGTTTAAATATATTGAATTTATGGTGGTCGAATTGCATTTTAAGAATCAGTCTGTACTTTCAACACATTCATTCACTAATGTTTTTTTTTTTCCCTTCTCAGCATCTTTTGGATTCCAGCTGCTGCTCATGCAAGGCTTTCAAGAAGGGATGGGGTTTAGCTCCAGTTTAGCTGAGATGGTAAAAGTAAGCCTGAGTTGTACTAATTGTGGTTTCACTGGAGGAAGGCAAGGGATGCATAGGATGCTGGAATTGACTCAGTTCCTCTAGGACAGTGGTGTCAACGATGGTCCCAGGCCAGCAGCATCAATGTCACCTGGGAAATTCTTAGACCCCCCACCCAGATCTGCAGAATGAGAAACTCTGGAGATGAAGTGCAGCCATCTGGTTGCATAAGCTCCCCCAGCCCCCAGGTGATTCCAATGCACACTGAAGTTTCAGAACCATTGCTTCAGGCCTTCTCTTGAAATGGAAGATTCTCTGGGGGTTAAAATAACTAAGCATGATATCTCGCCTCAGGGATGTCCAGGTAACACAACACAAATATCAATTTAACTTACACCGAAACTCAACAGCATACGACGTGGGTGTCTGCGTCAGTCAAGCTTGAGCTTGCGTTCCAATAAGCAGATTCCTACCACGGTCCCCTTGGGCAACCGCTCTGAGCTTCGGGTTCTTTATCTGCAGAGAAATGCCTACCTTTCTGGGCTGTTGTGAGGAATAGAAATGATTTATGAAAAGCAAGAACCAGAGTTGCTTTTACCATATTGTTAAGGGAACTTAAGTGTTCTTAAGTGTCCTTCGGGCCCTCACTTGCACAGGTCCCTGATAAATAATAAGTTGGGACCTAATTTTGTATTTGAAATTTATATTCTTTTAACTTATGGAGGACCCTCAAATTGTACTAGCTTCAGGCCCCACAGAATGTGGATGTACTCTTGGCATAGCACGATGCCTAACACATGATAGAGGCTTAATAAGTGTTAGTTACTTTGGTATTGAGTCTGTTCACTGTTCTTGCCACTTTTTGTCATTCACATTTGAGCCTTGCATTATATTCTGGAACAACTTACCAACATAACACATGACACATGAGATGGACCCCTGGTACACATTTGTGCACGACCATGAGGTTGAACTGTATTTAGGAAACAAAACCGAACTGCCGAGAGGTGTAATCTCACATAAAGCAAGAGTGTGTGCGCTTTTCAAGTCAAAAAGATTCCAGCTTCTCCACTTGCATTTATCTAATACCTGGCAAGCAAAGCATATGGAAAGTTGGATGTTTTTTAAAGGCAAAAACCTTTTTAAACCAATGTGAAGTTGCTTAAGATTCAGATGACAGTTCTTCTTTGAAAGTCGAATTGTATTCTTTGCCCTCTCTTTGACAATGATTATAGTAATTGAACAGAATATAGTCTTCTCCATTGAAGTGTGTGAATGTAGACATTTAAGGTTGTATTTTCAAAGTATTATAGCATGTATGGACTTAGCCATGTTTCTCCTGTTAATACCAATGGTGTCATACAAGGAAGGGCTTTTTGCTCATTGGCTTGAAAATGTATCTCACTACATTAATACAAATATCTTTCAGTATCATCAATTATCCCATTTTTCATGGCTTCTTTTCAGTTAATTTTATTCCAGAATGTAGAGTTATCTGAGTAATTTTTTTTTAATTTTGGTTTAATGATAGTCGTGCTAGTATTTTCAGTATTTATCAAGTGCTGACTGTATTTTTTTGGTTGAAGAGTTGGTTAGGAAAATTACTGTCAAGCTCACTCACCACCATAGTAACCGAATTTTAATACCTTCTGGGGATACAGACATTTATATAATCTAACTCTATGGTGCTGAGGTGCAGTGTATGTAGTGTATTTATGATTGAACAGAAAGTTTCAAACAGCAGCCTGTGAAATTGGATTTTAGATGTAATGTACCATAAATAAGTGCTATAAAGATTGCCTTTAATGCTATAAATCAGATTTTATTGGTTTCAGCTATCTCATTCTGGTTATTGTATTACCTACAAAATCAGAAGAAATCAAAGAGCTGGAATATTTTTTATTTTAATATCCCATATTCTACAGTAATAGCACATGCACCCTTATAGCTTCCTTTTTGGGTAGGTTGGACAAGGTTGACAGGTGGCAGGCCCCAGCAACATATCAGTGGCAGGATCGGTGTAAACAACCAAACTTTGGGTCTTGAAACATTTTAAAATTCCCTGTCTGTGAAATATACAAGATAGGTGAATTGGCAGATCCCTTCCCTTTCTGAGAAGCTGATTGTCAAGTTTTTCGGGCCAGGCTGACACCTGTAGAGAGTGGTAGGCCGGTGTGCTGTGTATCCTCTGCCAAGTTTATTGACTTTCGTGATGAGGCTATTCATTGGGAATGGGGGGTACCCATGCATGACTTACCTGAGTTATTTAAAGCATCCAAAACTGTTGCTATAAAAGAAAGCTGTCTCTTTAAACAATTTCTCAATATTAGATTTAGAACCTTCCCTGCATCCCTTCACTTTGATGGTTTTCTTTATTCAGTATAGTTTAGTCAAGAAAATAGATTTGTTTTTAATGCTTGGGAAAATGTATAAATGGACCACTAGAGCTCAGGAGGCTACAGTCATCTGAAAATGCACTGTTAGGTCCAGAGCAGTTTTCAAGCTATTTAAAATGCAGTGTTTGCTTGGCTTATGTGTCGTTTTCCTCAGTGTTTACTTATACAAGTATTCTGAGTTTGAGATACTGTGAGGAACCGACCTGGGCCTCGAACGTCTGCCTTTCGTTTGATTGTTCAAAGTTGTAGCCATATAACCCGAAGAAGGCAAGAGAACAGTGGGGAATTTCTTATACAGAGGGCCCCAGAGCGCTATCTTCATTAGGCTTCACTTTTTAGTTATTTTCTTTTTACTGCGGCATTATACCAGATATATTCTTATTTGTTCCCCTACCTGAAAAATCACCATGTTTAGCAATCAGAGGAGACACTGAAATATATTGTGTTTTGTCTTGATTACGAAGAAATCTAATTCCACAAATGCTTCAGTGATCTTTAACCTGCTGGAGATAAAAGCCACAGATAACGTTAATGCTGCTAATATCATGCCAGTCTGAGTTCAGCAATTATTATTGTATTCCAAAATAGGAAATCTTCTTGATGCCACCTTTACTCCCTGCGAACTAAGCTGGAAGAACTAGGGAGATTATGCTGATCAGGGCTTGACATTTGTGGCTGCCAGTTCACTGCTGAAAATACAGCCAAGGAGCTCAGCCCTAGACCCAGGAGGCAGCTGGATCCCGGGGAGTGCTTTGGCACTTGTCTCAGGCTGTGCTGAATTGCCTGGGAGCTTTATGGGCTGCCCTGCCTGCAATTAACAAGGAACGGTCCCTGTTTAGAATTGCACGCGCAGCTGCGAACAGGAGCAATGGAGTTATTTTCTTTAAACACTAGCGACTCTTGTTCCATGTTCTTGATGGAACTTGAGGGAACCTCTTTCCCTCTCTCTTCAGGACTGGCCTTCTCCAAGAAGTAATCACCAACCAAAACCCTCTCTATTTAGTTTCAGACCAACCAAATTATTCTAATTACTCTTATTTTATCTACTTGGTGTTCCTCTCTATACGACTTTTAGGCAAACGCTGAAAATACAATTTTATAGTTTAGTTTTTTGGTTTGCTTTACCTCATCTCCTGTCCTAGCCTAATCAGCCTTAAGATCACCAGAGATGAATTCTTATTCAGCAAAGTCAGGGGTCCTGCACCATTGCAATGAGGGAGATCACACACTGGGGAAATTGTGGGGTGTCTCACCAAACAAAGGGAAAAATAGAGGTTATCATAGGATTTTGAGGGATAATGAAGTAAAGGTGAAATTTAAATAAAGCAGTGTTTGGATAGGCTCAAAGCAAAGCAGGGATGTGTGCAAAGGGTTTAACATTAAGTCTGGACTGTGAAGTGGATCTAAGGTCCTGTTTCCTTGGAAACTACAGAGTTAAGACAGACGTAGAATGTTGTGTCCAGAAACCCCCTGTTTGAAGCTCTACACCTGGATTTGAAATTGAGGTTGATTTCTGTGTCAAAGCAACTTAGATACAGTCCAGAATGGGATGTTTCATTTTTACTGATATAATTTCCAAAAAACAAAGTTTTTGATAGTTGATAATTTTGGAGGACAAAGTATCTCAGTTAAGTAAAAAAGCAATAGTCACCCAAAAAAGGGGATTGTTATGACACTTTATAGCTCTAGTATGTACTTGGGAGAAATATTGTTTTCTGTTGAATTGCCATCTAGCTTTATCTGTGTCTATTATTCCAGCTTGTTGAATGGCCAGGTACACTTTTTAACTTTCTCAGTGGAACTAACTTTTACTTTCTTACTACTCATATCATTTAAGGAAGCTTAGTTTGCAAAGCAAAAATATTCAGCATAAATGTAGTAGTAGTTTAGTAGTTAAGAAAATTTGTGGGCTAACAACAGAGAAGTCAAGGAATGGAAAGGGCTTCAGGCAAGATTTGATCAAGCAGCTTTTAAAGATCACTGAATACCTTATTTCTGCTTCTTCCTGTCGCCCTCCATATTGTTCACTTTGCTTGCATATTAAAATATAACTTCTTTTCAACTTCATAATGATTAAATGTTGGCCTTTCCATTGTATCCTTCATAACTCTTATTCTTTCATATTTTACACACTTTTTCTCGGGCCTTCTTTCTTAATAATTTTGTTATGTCAGTCTTTAAGTTCACTCATTCTATCTTCATATGGGTCTTGTTTAGCTATTGAATCTGTCTCTTGGGTTTTATTTTAATTATTTTATTTCTAGAAATTCCAGGTGGTTATTTTTCAGGTTTGCCTGGCTTTGTGATAGCACTTATGCTTTTTACCTAATTTCCATTTCTCCCTTTATGTCCTCAATCATTTTCAGTGTACTTGATTTTTATTCTAGATCTCATAATTCTATTATCCAAAATCCTTAAAGTTCTCTTCTTTTTGTCTTATTGGTAGTAAAGACCCTGACTCTATTTGAGAAGATATCTCTAAGTATATTTTCTCAGGGAAATGTTTATTCAGCCTGTCCCCAGTATATCTCCTTGTGCTTAGGGGCAGGGACAGATAGGTGTTTTTAATCAGTTTTTCAGAGGGCTAGGCTTTAAACTTTACATAGGGACCCAGTTACAGCTCTCTGAGTTTTTGCAGACCAAAGATAGCGTCTCCTGTGTCCATGTGAGCTAGCACTGCAAGCTTTGTGGTCGTGGAGAATGGCAACCAACCCTCTGCCCAGCTTTGTCTCCCACCTCACTGAAGGTCTTAAGTGTCTTTTCATTTTATTCTTCGTTTGGATTTCCATCCCTTACCTATCAGCCTAAATGCTTCTGGGGAGGATGACTTCACTCTCGTCACCTTAGTTTGCTGAGAGATTTCCCTTTCTATGGGCTCAGCTATTCACTTAAAAGGATGTGTGTTATATTTTACTTGGTATTTCTAAGTGTCTTGTAGCAAGTTGTATTAGTCAGTGTTCTCCAAAGAAACAGAACCGATAGGATATGTGTGTGTGTGTGTGAGAGAGAGAGAGAGAGAGAGAGGGAGGGAGAGAGAGAGATTGAGATTTAGTTGATTTAGTGTAAGGAATTGAATTGATTGACCCACGTCATTATGGACACTGAGAAGTCCAGACCCAGGAGAGGAAATAGTCAATGACAAGCCAGAAGGGCTGGTCCTGATCTATTCTGGGATTCAGTTGAAAGCTGTCTCTCTAGGTGTCACCGAGGTGGCTCTAGTAGCTTCTAGGGGCCAGTCTTGTTTTGCCAGTCTTGTTCATGTCCGACAAACAGGGTGAGTTTCTCTCTGAGTAGCTTTCAGAAGGCCTAAATGTTTTTCTTCTATTTTGTTGAATCTGATTGGCTCATGTTTCATTAACTAAGCAGTGTTGCTAAGGATTGGGAGATACTGATTCTCTTAAACCAATCAGAGCTCATCTCAGTTGCTGAGACTGACATCACCTTCCCCAGCAGCATGTAGGTTGCCTAGGTGAGGAATGGGGATTCACATGAAAAGTGGGATATTGTTACCAAGAAAGCAGGGCTAAGCTGGACAAGCCAAAATAGCTGATGCCACATATTTGCCTATTGTTTTACACATAGTTTAATTTATTTCAAATCAACAAGCATTTATTTAGTGCCTATTTTGTTCCATGATGGGAAATGGCCTTGGGCTTGTGAAAATTGCAGTTATATTTTTCACTCAGAAAGACCTCACTTCCACTAGAAGAATACATGTAATATATACACATATACATATGTATGTGTTCATGTGTGTGTGTGTATATATATATTATATATAATGTATATATAAACACATGGTGTCCCAAAAGTCTCCATACAAAGGAAAATATTTGTAAAAATTTGTAATGAATATTTTGTAAATAAAGGTAATTTAGCTACAATTTCCCAATTTCTCTATGTATGGCAATTTTGAGACATCCTGCATACATACATACATATACATATATATAAATATATGTATGTATCTTAAAGGATAATAATAAAATTAAAATCTGTGTACCATTACCCAGCTTAAGAAATAATATAGTGTTAGTAGCTTAGAAGCCTGTTTTATTTAATCACAGAAACCATACTTTCTTCAGAGGTAACACCTCTGATTTTTGTATTATGAATAACATTGAATTTCTTTATTCCTCCAAATATGTATGTAACCATAAAAGAAACCTTTTTTAGTTTGACCTGGTTTTGGATTTAATATAAATGGAATAATACAATATTTTTTTCTAACTCACTTTTGTTTTCTCAGTGTTGTTTTTTAGGTTCACCAATGCTGATGTGTGCAGCTAGTATATTAATCATTTACACAACTGTAGAATATATCTTTGAATGGTATGAAAGTTTCCATAGCTCATAGTCTTCCCAGCATTCAATTTAAAGAGGTATCTTTAAATTTTTAAAATTTTTGACAATTTAATATTTAAATTTTGCCCATTTAGTATTTGCTATTTAGGTATTAAATCAATCTCATTAGGTTTTTAATTTATGTTTTCCTAATTATAACACTAATAAGATTGAATGTAGGTGCTTGTGTTTATAAGCCTTTTGTATATTTTATTTTGTGAAATGCTTAAGCAAAATGTGACTTTTGCTTGTTTTTATAGTTCTATTATCAAAGTTTTAATTCTTTATATATTATGGATCCTAATTTTTGGTACATATGGGAGTTGCAAAGAACTTGCCCCAATTTCTATTAGTCTTTTTGCTCTCTTTAGAGTTCTCTTTGTAAAGAGAATTTCTTAATTTAGCATATCCAGTTTATCAATATTTTCTTTCATATTTTGCCATTTTTGTATATTGTCTACAAATATTTTCCTGTAGTAGTTTTACAAAGATATTCTCCTATATTGTCTTTTAACATGTCTAGATTTGATTGTTATGTATGGTAGGAGGTATGGAATATAGTATCATTTTCTTAACATAGAAAACTAATTCTCCAGTACTGTTTATTGAAAAGTGTACCCTTGCTCTACAGCTTTGCAAACAACTCTGTCAACTATTAGTTTTCATGCATTTGTGCATCTGTTTTAAAGCTCTCAATACATTTCACTGGGTTATTTAAGTGTACTTAAACTAGTATTTTACTGTCTTATTATGTAACATAATAAGTACTGTTATTGTAATACTAATTATATATGGTAGGACAAGTATTTTATTTTATTTTTTTCAGTTATATCTTGGCTGTTCTTTTTCTTTAATCAGAAATCTAAACATTTTATTAGATAATTTATTGTTTTTTTCATTTCAGGAAATTATGAGAGTACAAACTTTGGTTACATTTTATATCTTTGCTTCTCCCTGGCAAGAATTTGAGGCATGCCCTTCCCCTCCACAATGCTCACCACAACCCTCAGTTGTGAGTCTACCACCCCAACCCCCTAATCTCTGGAGAACACCACCACCATTTGAGCACCATATTGTTAATCAGTCAGTACCAATTTGATGGCGAGTACATGTGAAGCACATTCTTCTGATCTTGTGTCACCTCACTTTAGATAATGGGCTGAAGCTCAATCCAGGAAAATATAAGCAATGCTAGATCACTGTTGTTTCTTATAATTGAGTAATATTCCATTGTATACATATATCAAATTTTATTAATCCACTCATGAATTAATGGGTACCTGGGTTGTTTCCACATCCTTATAATAGTGAATTGTGCTGCCATAAACATTTGGGTGCAGATGTCTTTATTATAGAATGTCTTTTGCTCTTTTGGGTAGATGCCTAATAGTGATATTGCTGAATCCAATGGAATTTCTATTTTTAGCTCTTTGAGATATCTCCAAATTCTTTTCCACAGAGGTTGCACTAATTTGCAGTCCCACCAGCAGTGTAAGAGCGTTCCTGTCTCTCCACATCCTCACCAGCATTTGTCGTTTTGGAATTCTTTGATAGAGAATATCTTGGCTATTCTTAATCATGTAATATTCCATATAGGTTCTGAATCTACTTGGCTATAGAAAAATTGGGGAAGACTTCTGTTTTCATAATATTGGGTCTTTCTATTAATGAAATTGACATTTTTATCTAATTTTTATTTTTTTGACTTGAATTTTTTATTTAAAATGAGTCATTTTTTTTAAAAAAAGAAGTGTTGAATATCATTGGCTAGATTTATTTCTTGGTGCTAAATGTTTTTTGGTGCTATTTTAAATAGTATATTTTAAAAATTATGTTTCTTATTTTATTGTTGTTAAAGTATAGAAATACAGATAATTTTGAATATTTATTCTGTATACAACAACAGTCTTGCTAAAAATCTCTTATAAATTATAACACTTTATCTGTCTATTCTTTTTGTGTGCTATGAATGCACTCACATCTTTTGCAAATGAGGATAGTTTATGTTTTCCACTCTGGTTCTTGGATATTTTATTTATTTTTATTTTCTTACTGTAGGCAGACCTCTCATCCAATGATTTTTAAAAGAAAGGGCAATAGAATTCATCCTTGTTCCATTCTGACCTCTAAATTTATACTTTCAAAATATTATACTTATTATATGTTTTTGTGAAGCTCCTCTAATAAGTAAAGAGTATCTCTTGCTATCAACTTCATTGAGATATTTTTGTTTGATTTAATCATAAAGTATGTTAAATTTTAACCAATAGTTTTACGCATCTGTGTAAAAATCATATTTTCTCCTCTTCTTTTAAAATACTAGATAGCTTATTTCATTGGGATCTTATTTTACCTTTTGTTCTTGTTCAGTTATTTTATCTTTGTTATTTTACCTTTTGTTCTTGTTCAGTTAGTGTCCTATCTTGTTTTAAATTTTTCCTCACTTTTGGCCTCCTCTTTAATTTTATCTGTGTACTTATTTTTTGAAGTTTTTAGTCTTTACTCTGGGTATTTTAACATACATAATTAGCACAGTTTAAAGATAGCCATTATTTTACTTTCATTCCGAATGATATAAAAACCGTAGAATACTTCCATTTTTTATTTCATAATATTAAGGGATACAAGTGTTTTTGTTACATGGATACCTTTTATAATGCTCACGTCAGGGCATTTAGTGTGCCTGTCATCTGAATAGTGTTCCTTGTACCCAACAGATTTTTACCCCTCCTACCTTTCTCATTCCCCATTCTTGATTTCCAATGATCTTTACATCTTTTTGTACCTGTGTGTGCCCATGGATTAGCACCCAATTATTAGAGAGTACATGCAGTGTTAATCTTTCCATTTCTGAGATACTTCACTCAGGATAATGGTCTCCAATTGCATCCAAGTTGCTTTCATTGTAATCACTACCCTCTCAACTTATATACTATTATTTTCAACTTATGTTCTTTTTTAATCCTCACAAACTAAAAACTATTTTATACATCAATGTTTATTTGTATTTATCTTATATGTGCCAGTATCATTGCTCAGAACCAGTCTTGCATTTCAGACTTTCCATCTGGACTAATTTTCTTTCTTCCTGAAGCATATCCTTTAGACTTTGTTAGAGAAAGTCTGTATATAATGCACATTCACAGGTTTGCTTTTCTGATGATGTCTTTATTTTGCCCTTGTTGGTGAAAGTTAGTTTTGTTGCATATGGAATTCTAGGGTGAAGGTTGCTTTCTGTCAATGCATTACACACTGTTTTCTGGCATCTATTATTGTGTTGAGAAGTCAGCCATAAGTATAATTGTTCTTTTGTAAGTGATATTCATTTTTTTCCTGCTAGTTTCTTCAAATATGTAGTCTTTATTTTCAGTGTTATATACTTTCACCCTCAGTATGTCTAGGTGTGGATTTATTTCTACTTAATCAATTTGGAAGACATTAAACTTTTTGGATTTAAGGTCTTGTGTCTTTCAAAAACTGTTGAAAATATTAGTCATTACCTTTTTCAATGTTTTTCCTCCCAATTTTATCTATTAGCTTCCCCTGAAATGCCATTTCAAACTTTCTCAGTCTAATCTCTCTCTTTTCCACTATTTTCTATTTTCAATATTTTTCTCTCTGCATTGATTACTTCAGGTCTATATTCAAATTCAATGAATTCTCTCTTCAGTGTGTTAAATTTACTATTAATTTATCCTACTGAATTTTACATTTTGTTTAAAAACATTTAATACATCGAAAGTGTTCTTTTAAAAGCTGGTTTATTTTTAACAATATATTATTTTTTCACATTTTCAAGACTTCATTTATTTCTTGGAGCATATTAAAACTTTTCTTATATTATGACTACTTATGTATTCAGTGTGTGAGGTATTCAGACCATTCTGCTGTCTCTCATTCTTGGTGTACTGCTTCTGTGTGTGTTGTGGTTTTTTAATTGTAGTTTCCTTGTTTTTCTTAAAATTATTTTGAGAACTATTTGGTCTATGGCTTGATTTTCACTTTCTCTAGAAATGTCCTGGACCACCACTGGATATATGTTTGATTATTTTCTATGCTTGAGGTTTCCAATCCACACAGCAAGTGTGAGTGTGGGTTAAATTTTCCTTATTCCCCATAGTGATTAACATACTATTACTAATTCTTGGGGTGATATATTTTTTTCTCATACCTGGTGGCAAATTCCCTTATTCTCCTTTCCTGAGAGTGAATATTATTTATCATTTACTTTCCCATGTTGGCATCTCAGCTTTATATAGGGCTCTATTAAGTTCCTCACCTTGAAGCCGGCTTTCACTGTCTCCTGCCTCCCATACCCTGACAAGCCATCCAAACAGAGAATCCAGGTCACCGGGTTCAGCCTACGGTATCCTCAGGACATCTGAGGCATTGAAGCTAGCTTACCTTTCTGGGGTTTGGATTTCACTTCATTGTGGGGTTTCACTTAATTTTGGATTTCTTTTCTTATCAATTCAGAGATGGCTTTAAAAGTATAAGTTTTAAAAATTATTATATTTACTTAATCTTTTGGAAGCTTTCAAAGGAAAGGTTGTTGAAAACATGTAGACTTGTCCTAAGAAATGGGAAATCCTAAGTTGGGTTTGTCTATGATGCTTGCTAGAATAGAGATATAAATAAAAATAAAAATTTTGAGTTTTACATGTTTTAGAAGTACACCTCACCATTATAATTAGAAATCAATGGGTTGCAGTGCTCTTTAATGTAACATACAGGTGGAAACATTCTCAATGTGAAAGTGCAAATGCATATGGGATAAAATTGTTGCTAATTTCCTAGGAGGAAATAAGGGTCTGCAGAAGTAGGTTGTAATCAAATGAGCTGGGAAGGTGGTGAAAAAATTTCACACAGTCACCTTTAGTTTCAAGGACAGGGTTGGGAACATACAAAATAGCTCATCTTTTCCCAAGAACTTCTAAGTTTTTCAGAGTGGCTTTATTCTAGCTTGGATTATGGACCTTTCCTCCCCTTTGTACCTTAGTATTGTCTATAAATTGTTCTCTATTTCTAAAAATAAAAGTTTAAAAGCCTCTGGCTCTGTTTAAATCAAAGGGCATAGGAATAATAAATGTATTTTTTATTATGGAATATCAGCCATAAATGCTATAAATTTTGTTCTCAAAAGACTGATAACAGAAGACACTGACTTTGTCTACTAGTCTTAAAATTTAATGGGGTAAACAAAAAAGTTTTAAGAATAAACAATGTTGTTTGTGTGGAAAAATAGATCGCTGCTTATTTCATTTTTCTTGTTGTCTACAACAACCCTCATGACCAGTCATTCTGTTGAAAGATTCTGCTGTCATTAGGGACTGATTCTCAGCTCCAGCCTGTATCATCTCACAGTTACCTACTGATATCCCAGACATGTTGCAAAATTCCCCAAATGCAATTAATTTCAGTACGCTTTGGCTATATGTCATATTTCTTAAATATCAGCTCAAGGTTTTCTCCAGATAATATTGCAAAATTCTCAAAAACCCAATTAATTTCAATTCACATTGGTAGGGATGTCACATTATTTCTTAAATACTTGCAGTAATGATAGGATGTCAGAACCAGTGCTGTGAGGTTCATGCAAACATCCTTGAAATTAAACCAGGAGACACTGAATGCCAAAGTAGAGTGGGAAGGACTGCCATTCTGTGAGCCTGATGCTGATATATCTGGAAATTCATGTAAGGCAGAGCTCAGGTTAGTTTAGGTAGGGGTGAGTGGGCCATTCCATTGATTGGATCTCCTATGGTTTGTTTGAACATTGGTGCCCCATCCAAAATTCATATTGAAGATGGATGCCCAATGCAACAGTATTAAGAGGTGGAGCCTTTAGGAGGTAATTAGGCCATGAAGGCTCCACCCTCACTGGTGTGATTAGTGCCATTATAAAAGCAGTAGAGAGGGTGAGTTCTTCCCTTCCATCTCTTCTGCTATGTAAGGACACAGCATCCATCCCTTTGTCCTTTTTGCCTTTCTTTCTACCATGTGAGGATGCAGCAAGAAGGACTTCACCAGACACTGAATGCTAGTGCCTTGATCTGGGATTTCTAGCCTCCAGAACTGTAAGAAATTAATTTCCATTCTTTATAAATTACTCAGTCTAAGTTATTTTGTTATAGCAGCAAGAATGGACTAAGACAGGACCTAACATAGAGCTCTGTTAATTCAAGAATATCAACTGGTGAACAATTGTTTTGGGCGCCTCAAAATATCAGCTAATATAACTTCATTTTTGATTTTCAATACGGTGTTTGTTTTCTGCAATTCAATCTTTTTAAATACCTTTGCATTGAAGTTTCAAAGCACCAACCCTTGGAAACGCAGGGAATTAGGTTACCATTAAGGGCTTAAATGTATGATATCAGTGAAGGAAGATGAGATCAATAGTTTTGTCATTTAACTACTGCCTGATAACAGTATATAACATAAATAGTATTCCAGTGTTGGCAGCTTCCATACTGAAAGTGAGTCACTGATTTTAAATGGCAACACCATTTCTATTTATGGTTGGTGTTGGTGATGGAACTTTGATAGTTCAGGCTGTACACTACACTAAGGATTAAGGAAAACATTACCTCTGTCCATATGGTGCATCATCTGAATACACCAGGCAAGAATTAGTAGATGTAAAAATCTGGGAATACGTGAATGAGATGTGCATATTTACAGTGAAATCAGCCAGGTCATTTGTTCGTGTTTCTCTTCTTACTGTGCTGTAAGCCACACTTGTAATCAGAACCTCTTCTAATTCTTTCCTTCTTCTTTCATCTTGCTTTCCTGTCATGCCTCTAATGCTGGAAGTTGCAAACTTGGCAGTGTGCCTCGTCCCTGCAGTGAGTCGAAATATGGGGGAATGGATTCCAGTACCATTAGATGAACCAGTCAGCATGGCTGTGCACACTGGCAGGGACTAGTGTTCCTCAGACTTCCACATAGAAAGGCAGGAGTGTAAAGTAAAGGCCTATGTACCAGCACAACAGGGAAAGCAGAAGTGAAGAGCAACTGCACAAAACAAAATAAATCTCAGCTTGGTTCAGGAACAAACAGTACACAGTTCTGTTTTGCTTTAAGAATAACAATTTTAGTCACAAAAGGATGGATTAGGGACCGAGACCTCTATTGAGCACTGATTGGATGTGACATTCTCCCAAGGCATTAGAGAGTGAAGACTCTAGCAAAACTTTAAAGTGGAAGAAAATCTAGAAATCTAGAAGTCTATTAGCCTATCACTTCAATTCAAAGATAAGGAAATTGGGGCCCAGAGATATAATGGATTTAGCTATAGGCACTGAATACAATGAAAGAATGGTTCTAAAACTCTGACCTTGTAGCTTCTAGTTCTTGATGTTTCCAGTGTTCATTGATATCTTGATGCCCACCCGTGGCCCAAATATACATGTAAATGTGGAAGTGGATGTCATGGACTGAATGTTTGTGTCTGCCTCTCCCCCAGGATTCATATATTGAAGTCTAATCAATGTGATGGCATTTGGGGGTGGGGCTTTGGGGAGGCAATTAGGTCATGAGGATGAAACCCCTGTGAATAGGATTAGTGCCCTTATAAAAGATTCCAGAGAGCTCTCTAGCACTCCATCTGCCATGTGAGGATGTGAGAAGTAGGCAGTCACAAACTGGAAGAGGGCTCTCACCAGAACTCAACCATGCAGCCTCCCTGATCTGGGACTTCCACCCTCAAGAACTTTGAGCAATAAATGTCTGTTATTTATAAGCCACCCAGTCTGTGGCACTTTATTATAGCAATCCAAATGGAATAAAACAAGGAGTCCTATTTGTGACAAGTGACGAGGGGTGCCTATCCCTGGATTCTATACTTGCACTTGAGTGCTTGCCTCACCTGTCATTGCCAATGTGTGTGACAAGGAGGTGTGGAGAAGTGAAGTCAAGAAGAAAAGCTTGAGATGGAGTGGCATGTTTTATGTCACCAGTAATAAATAAGGATTTATAAGGGTAGAGATTTAGGCTCCTTTAAAATTCAACCTTTGTCCAACAAACAAAGCCTCATTCTTCACATCCTAAGGTAATAGAAGCTCCAAATGCTTAGTCTCATTCATTCATTAATATAAAAATGAAACTATATGCATGAGTGTCTTTGCCACTAGAAAAGTCTTTGAATACTTCCTTATTGCCCAAAGGATCAGACATTGCTCTACATTGGCTTCACTCTACTGCAGTGTGGTATTAACACTGTTTTCTACCTTTTCTATGAAAATCATCACCACTGAGCCTTCAGGAACTCACACTCTGTCTCACATGGATGTCTCTGAAATTTCTTCCCATCACCTTCAGAGGAAGCTGGTTCCCAGCTCATCCTCTAAATGGTGTTTTTTTCTTCCCAAAGATTCTCAGCTACTGTTTTGCTCTTTTAACAAATTCTTTGTAGGAAATCTCATCTACTCTCAAGGATTATTTCTGCTCCTGTGGCTTTATGAGTCACATAATTCAATCGTAATCTCTGACTTTGAGTTTCAAACTCACATAGCCCAAGGGCCAATGAGTACCTCAAGCCATTCACTTCCCATCCCTAACCAAGCGCAATATCCTTCCAGTTCTGCCTTGTCAATATTTCTTGCATCTCAGTCTTAATAACACTTCCCTAATATAGATTCCCATGTTCTCTCACCAATATTATTAAAATTGCCTTTCAGTTGGGTTTTCTGTTTTCAGTCCTGTGCAAATAGAATCCACTCCTCTTATTATGTTCCAGGTTTAAACTATTTCATATGCAGATATGAGCCTGTTTCTCTTAGGATTTAAATCTTTCTATGTTCTTCTTTCTCATAAATGGTAAAGTTTTAAAAACAAGTCCTCAGTTGCCCAGACACTTGCCCAGACCTCTCCAGTCTTGGTGGTCTACTGTTCCCTGCATAGCCCTTGAAATTTGCAGGGTAAACTGCTTGTAAGTCCCTACCCACCCTTGCTATTCCACATCCTTCTGCCTGGAAGCCTCTCCCCACTCCACAAACTCATGATTTAGTGCTTATTTATTTTTAGGACTTAGTTCTGACATGGTCTTCTCCCAGTAGTCTTCCTGCCTATACTACCAGGATTATATACCCATTTTGCTGTGTTCTCTTTAGTATCTTGGGCATACCTCTATGTAACCTTTAATCATGCAGTGCACAGTATCATGCTTATGTACCTGTGTCCTGACTAGAATCTACATGTCTCAAGGGAAGGCTCTGCAGCCTCATCTTCTCCATGAAGGAGTTGCAGAGCCTTATACAGAGTAGGTAGAAAACTAATATTGGTTGACCTGAACTGGTAGATCTCCTATCATATGCCAGAAATATAGAGGGAAATGCTGTATTGGCCCTGCCTCAGGGAGCTCACATTGGGTGGGGAGAGATCTATGTACCTGGTAAATTTTACTCCCACAGGAATATGAGATGAGACTGCACAGAGGATATGGAAACCACCAACTCAGCCTGCGGAAAGGAAGCTGAGGAAGGATCCGAAAATCCTCCTCGTGATGTACAGCTTCAGCTCTTTTCTGCACTTACCCTCTTCTGTACTTTTACTTCTTCAATTAAAGAAACACAATCCCTTAAAAACCCGACTGTGGAGGCACAGACTACTTCATCAACGATGTGATGAAATCCAAAGCTTTCCCGGGGAGCCATTTCTTTCATCTGGCTTCCGCAAATGTTTCAGCCAAGAAGAGAGTACACTTGCCTTTGCCAGGGACTTGCAAAATGTGCTCCTGACTGGCAAAACACAAAAAGCTTTAAAAAAGTGAGGAAATGGTACAGCAAGCACTGCCATCTGATAATAGCAAACAGGCTCACATTTGTGCAGAAATTGGGAGAAAGGCACTTACTGCATAGTAAGTGTGTGGCTGATAAGAGAACTAAGTGTGGCTATTGCCAGACGTCATTTTGAGATACATACTCCATACCTACTGACTTTGGATGAAGTTGCCTCCATAGAGCTGAGAGGAGGATTTGGCTCCAAGTGTGCAATTTGGCCGTCGCTGTGGCTCTGACTACTGAGAAATCAGCAGCATGCCGTTGGAGGTAGGGTCTGGGCAAATCAACTGGATTTCTCATCTATCTCTTGGGCCCCTCAGGCCCAGAACACATTGTGAGTCATTTTATTTACTTTTGGTGCTTCATGGTGCCAAGTCACGGCAGCCCAGCTCTGAAGGGAAGCTCGGCATATTTTTCCAGGAGTCCCTATTGCTAGAAACTCAGAATGGAATTGACATAAATCTAATGAAATAAAAGCAGTCTCTTCTCCTCCCTGGCATCCCAGAAAGCAGTGGCATTTGGAAAATTGTGTTTTAAACAAGTTGACAAGGGCAGAGTTCAGTAGCAACTGGTTATGAATTTAATTTATATATATTTGAAGATTTCTGCTCTATTCTTTTCCATTCTGCTGTTTGAAGATAAATCATATTCAGCTTTAGGGAGTTTACATTAAATATCATGCATGCACACCTGAGGATTCTTTTCAAAAACAAAGAAAAAAGGAGGTTTTTAGAAACATATTGGTTATGGACAAAAATAAAATAACATAAAAGTTTTAGAAAAAGAATGAAAGTGCTTTTCTTGTTTGCCTCAAAGAAATTAGAAGAAGAAAAAAAACCATCAAGAAATTATATTATTTGTGGACTCAAAATTTGCTGGTGCTTGATAGAAATTCAAAAGTTATTATTATCGTGACTGTCACCTTACATAACTCTATGTTAATTTGAACTTTATCAGCTGAAACTGCCTGTATGTCAGGTAGGAGAATATTTAGCTTACCAGATGGGTATGATAAACCATACTGGGAGCAGGCATGGAAAAGTGGTCTGTGTTAGGACCACTTGTAGAGTACCTGACATTTTGTGCCCCACACTGTGTGAATCTAGAAATAATTCATGCAACCAGGATGATAGAGTTGAAAAAACACAGCACGTGTATATGAGAGAGAGATTAACTCTGAGGTCTTTTGTCAAGTTATTTAATGTCTCTTATCTTTAGTTTTCTCGTCTGGAAAATGGGACACTTACTTCCAAAGCGTGTTCTGTTGATCACGTGAGATAACATCAAGCCTGGGACATAGCAAGTAGTTCATTCTGTTAGCTTGTATTACTGTGAAGGCAAGAGATCAACAAGGCAGATGATAGATGGTGATTAAGAACAAAGGCTTAGAAATCACATGGTCATTGGTTCAACGAATTTTTATTGAATAATCTCCAGGTGCAAGGGATTTGCTGGGTGCTCTGTATTCAGTGGTGAACAAAAAACATGAGGCCCTATCCTTATGGACTGAATAGTTTCTGGGAGGAACAAAAATAAACAGTAATATATTCTCCCTTCCCTTTGAAATGCTAGTACCTTCTTATGGAGTCTCTGTTTTTATTCAAAACCTGGGTTCTAATTCAGTCTTTGTTTTTTGTTTCCACGTGGTGTTTTCATGGTGCCTGAAAAAAGTGCCTTGTAGTGGGCTGACACAGAGATCCACTTCTGGTTTACAAGCCACTTAGGGTTGTTGAGGGAGAGGGTCAGAGATAGCACTCTTATCTCCTGGGTGATAGCCCTTATTTACGGAGAGAACACCTAGCTGTCTGGCATCAGTGAAGAAACCCTTATAGCTTGGTGTGACCAACCACCCTGGTTTTCCCAGGACTGAGAGGATTCCCAGCACTTGGGACTTTCAGTGTCAATTCTGGGAAAGTCTCAGGTAAAATGGGGTGAGTTGCTCACACTATTTATTTTATCCACTTGTTCATCTTCAGCCCCAGAAATATAAAATTCCACATTGTGGAAAGTTCTGTGCAGAAAAGTAATAGGATGCTATGAGATTGAATTACAGTAGGAACCTTGTATATATTGGGTGGGAAATATCTCTAATGAGGCAACATTTAAGTTGAGAACTCAAACATGAAAAGGACATTAAGATTAACCTGCACTTTTGTTTCTTAATGATTGATTTTAGGCAATTGATATACCCTCTCTATTGCAGTTTCATTTGTAATAAGTGGATAAATCATAATATGTAATCATAGGGTACTTTTGAGAATTAAATAAAATAAGGCATATAAATATAAGATTTCCTGGTCATTGATTTTTAATTCATTCCACTTTAGCAATACACATTTACAATTTTTGAGACTCATTTTATGGCCTAATATATGGTCTATCATGGAGAATGTTCCATGTGCTCTTGAGAAGAATGTGTATTCTTATGTTGTTGAGTGGAATCTTCAATATATTTCTATTAGGTCTAAGTGGTTTATAGAGTTGTTCGAGATTTTTGCTGTCTTTGTAGTCATCTGATAGGTTTTTAAATCCATTATTGAAATTGGGTTTTTAAAGTTTCCAACCATTATTGTTAAATTTTCTGTTTCTCCCTTCAATTCTGTATTTTTACTAAATGTATTTTGAGACTCTATTGTTAGGTGTATATATGTTTAAAATTGCTATATTTTCTAATGAATCTGACTCTTTTATCATTATAAAGTGTCCTTATTTGTTTCTATTAATAATTACTGGTTTAACATCTATTTTATCTAATGTTAGTATAACCAGTAGGTACTATTTTGGTTACTGTTTGCATGATATGTCTCTTTCAATTGTTTTACTTCCAACCTTTCACATCTTTGATAGTGTGTCTCTTTCAGATAGCATATATTTGAACCAAGATTTTTCATCCATATGCCAATCTCTGCCCCTTAATTGAAGCATTTGATCCATTTATATTTAATGTAATTACTGATAAGGTGGGACTTGCATCTTTCATTTTGCTATTTGTTTTCCATATGCCTTATGTCTCTAATATCTTCTCCATTAAAGCCTTCTTTTGTAATAGAGATTTTCTAGTGTACCATTTTAATTCCCTTGTTATTTCTTCTGTTATATATATATTTTTTTTCTGTTATATTTTTTGATTATTTTCTTAGTTGTTGCCCTAGGGATTACAATTAGCATCATAATTTATAACAATCTAATCTGGATTTATATCAACGTAATTTCAGTACTACACAAATCTTTTTTCCTATATGGCTTCATTTCTTTCTCCCTCCTTTGTGCTGTTACTGTCATAGAAATTATATTTTTACTCATTTTGTGCCCATTAACACAGATTTACAGATATTGCTTTATGCAGTTGTCTTTTAAATCATATAGGATAAAAAAAGAAGTTTAAAAATATATTTATACTTTTAAAAAATTTACCTATGTTGTTGCTTTTACCAGTTTTCTTTATTTCTTAATGTGGATTTGAGCTACTGTCTAATATCCTTTCATTTCAACCTGAAATACTCCCCTGTAGTATTTCTTTTTTTAATTGATTTATTGTTATTATTATTTTTTATTGCAGCATATTATGGGGGTACAAATGTTAAGGTTACATATATTGCCCATACCCCACCCCCTGGAATCAGAGCTTCAAGCGTGACCATCCCCCAAACGTTGTACATCTCACTCATTATGTTTGTATATGCCCATCCCCTCCTCCCCTGTCCCACCTGCCCAACACCCGATAAATGTTATTCCTATATGTCCACTTAGGTGTTGATCTGTTAATACCAATTTGCTGGTGAGTACATGTGGTGCTTGTTTTTCCATTCTTGAGATACTTCACTTAGTAGAATGGGTTCCAGCTCTATCCAGGAAAATACAAGAGGTGCTATATCACTATTGTTTCTTAAAGCTGAATAGTACACCATGGTACACATATATACCACATTTTATTAATCCACTCATGTATTGATGGGCACTTGGGTTGTTTCCACAACTGTATTTCTTATAGGGAAGGAAAGAAAGAAAATAAATTTTCTTAGTTTTTATCTAGGAAGCTCTTAATTTCTACCACATTTTTGAAGGATCATTTTGCTGAATGTAAAAGTATTCATTCATAGCTTTTTTCTTTATCACTTTAATTATTACTATTAATTAATTAATTAATGGAGTTAATTAATCATTAAACTCCTTCTGGCCTTCATGGCTTCTGATGAGAAATCAACTGTTAATCCTGAGAACCTTTGTGTATGATGAGTCACTTTTATCTTGCTACTTTCCAGATTATCTCTTTTCTTGGATTTCAGTCATTTGATTATAATGTATTTCAGTGTCAATCTTTTGAGTTTATCTTACATGAAATTTTTTGAGCTTATTGGATATGTAGATTAATGTTTCTCATCAAATTCAGGAAGTCTCAACCATTACTTCTTTGAATATCCTTTCTGCTCCTTTCCTCTGCCCTTTCTTCTTTCCTTCTGGGACTCCCATTATGTATCTTGGTTCGCTTGATGGTGTTCACAGATCTTTGAGGCTTTGTTAACTTTCCTTTATTCTTTTTTACTTTCAGTTCCCTAGGTAGCTATTTTTAATTGACTTATCTTCAAGCTCACTAATTTTTTCTTCTGCCTTCACAAATCTGCTATTGAGCCACATAGTGAATTTTTTATTTCAATTATTCTACTTTTTGCCTACAGAATTTTTATTAGTTCTTTTTTAAAAAAATAATTTCTATCTTTTTAATTGGTATTCTCTATTTGGTGAGACATCAGTCTCACATTATATTTAGTTATATAGTATAAATTTCTTTAGTTTTTTACACACATTTAAGATAGCTGATTTAAAATCTTTGCAGTAAGTCCAACATCTGGCTTTTTTCAATAACAGTTTCTATTGATTGCTTTTTTTCTCCTGTATATAGGGCATAGTTTCTTATTTCTTTGCATGTTTTGTAATTTTTTTGTTGAAAACCAAATGTGCTAACTAATATAACGTGGCAACACTGGAAATTAGATTCTACTCACTCCCCAGGATTTATTGCTGTTATTTTATTTGTTTGTTTAGTGATTTTTTTTTTCTGAGAAAATTCTGTAGTGTCTGTATTATTTTTTTTATATATGGCCACTGAGTCCCTGCTTAGTGACCTTAGTGATCAGCTAATGATTGGACAGAGATTTCCTTAAATGTCTGGAACTAGTAAGTCTCCCAGTCTTTGCTAAGGGCTCTGTTTGTGTGCTGGAGAATGCTTTCAATACTCAGCTAGGCTGTTCTTTCTTAGCCTTCATTTTCTGCTTGCACAGAATCTCAAGTCTAGCGAGAAGACAGACTTTCTTAGATCTTCCTGAGCATGCACACAGCCTCAGGCATATGCATATCCCTAAACATGCACAGGAGCTTCTAGATTCCAGGAATAAATTGAGGCTTTTCAAGGCCTCCTATGAACATCCTATTACCCATATTTTCCTTTTAAGTTCTTTGTTTAGTATTTTGTTTCAACTTTTATCTGCTGCCTAACATAGGTGGAATTTAAACAGTTGCCTCTGATTTTTGTGTGTGTGTGCGTATCTGTGTGTGAGTGTGCCTGTGCACGTGCACCTGCACAAAAATAAGGCTTTTTACACTCAGTGAGCTTCAAGTCAGATAAAATAAAAGCAGCCTCATGAGTGGGATTTCCCAGAGAATCACAAGACAGGCTAAATAATGATCAATTCTCTGGGAATAGGACTCTCTGAATTGCTGCAAGCCTTTGGTTTAATTTCTGGAGCTCCAAAAAAAGTAGATTCTGACAATTTTTTTTTTTTTTTTGCCAGTGTTTTCATTGCTTTTATTGAGGAGAGCTTTTTTGGATGTCCTTACCAGCATTTTCCACGGATGCCTGAAAAGACTCAACAAATGATGTTTGTTTATTGTTATCAATTAGCTAAACAACCTCATGAGATGAACATTATTATCATCATATTACAAATGATAAAGAAGCACAAAGGGAGCAAAATATTTTGTGTCTTCCACTTCCTTTTACTGCATTTTTCCTCTTTCAGCTGCCAGTGGGGGCTCCTTATTCGTGTCCATTCTCAGGAAAAAAATAGATATTAATCAATTGTGATATAGATTTGGGTCATATGTTACTTCTTCTAGGAAAATGTATACTGAGTCAAAGATGTCTTTAGTCTCTCAAAGGTATTTGAAGCATCAGTGAGAAAAGTGGAATTATGTTTTTAAGTCAAGGAAGCCTTTGAAATACCTGAAATAGCATCATACGGGCAGTAACCCTAAGTCCAGTTTGTGGGTTTAGTTTAGAGTCCACCATTGCCTGCGGGCATAGAGATCTGCCAGGGCTCATGTGAGATGATTAGGGCACCGCCTTGGGGGTGTAGTGTGCAGAGAGTAGAAATAGCCTAGGAAACTGATTGACATTCTTGGTGGGATGTGGCGAAGACTGGCTTCATAACATGCAGTCAGTGAACTCAAGATAGGATGTGAAAATTAACAGCAGTAACTCATGGCTGTACCTTAGGATCAGAAATGTCATAGGAGCATGTTACTCAAAGAAATAAAATTGTCAAATCCTCTTGTTTGCTTGGTGGTATGGCAAATAGACAAACCATGCTTCAGAAAAAAAAAAAAAAAAAGCTCTGGACATTTTTTTTTCCCATGGAACTTCGTGCAGAGATGAAATGCTTTCATAAATAACAATTATTTGAAGGGTGATCTCAAAGAAAAATTTGTTTTAGTTGGAGTAAATATTCTGTATTATAACCTGGAATAAAAATACTGTACCAGAAATACTAACTGTTCAAATTCTAATATGTGTGCTTAGGTCACTAGAGATAAACCAGGAAGAGATTCAGAGACCTAAAGATATTTTTTAAAAATTAAATATATGGTTTAACAAGGTTACTAGCATCAGAACATGAGTTAACCCTCAAGTGCTCCTCACTTTTGATAAATACTCTCACAATGCTTGGGGGATAGGATTGCAAACGTGGAAAATTCAGAACCATTTCAGGTTCACGCTATAGCCAGGCTTCTGATTGTTGCCTTTCCTGTTTTTTGTGTTTTCTTTGTTTTGTTTTAGGAGAATCGAGAGCAAAATCCTGTTAATCTGATATTTACTTTTAGCCATATAGACCTTATAGGATCCTATGAGTTCAGAAATACCTTTATAAATGAGGAAATTAAGGCCCAAGAGTCTGGATGATTGTCTAATGGAATTTATAGGAGTCAGCTGGACTTTCACCCCATAAAGTGACTCCTTTTGTTCAGCATCTGTTCCATGTTACTGCTCCACTTCACACATTCCACCTGGGTGAAATATAATATTGACTGGACATGCATAGAAATCTCCCTAAGTGTGTTTGACTTTATTACATGCACTTTAGTTAGAGGATTTATATTATCTGAAACAAATCAAACATATTTAATAGAAAATATCACATCGTGTGAACATTCTATTGACACTGATGCAGCCTATATTGAACTATACCGTTTTAGTTTATAAATAAATTTAGGAGTGATTCATGTGGAACGCTGCTTGGAATAGGAACTCCATTTATCAGCTTAAAGGGGATGAAATGCCACAGAAACTGCTAAAAGAAGTTCTGGATTTGTTGTACTAAAAATAGTTCATAAACAATTTGGTTTATTTCTCCTCTAGTTCTGTTTTTACAATGGTCTACTTGGAACTGAGACATCTTTCAGATGTTTAGTCTATGATTTTTGATTAGATGCTATTACAAAAAAATATTTGCTACTAATAGCCAAGAGGAAATTCAACAGACTCAGAAAGATAATCTCATAGCAGATAAAACCTGGAATTTTTAAGGATACAAAGGCCAAAAAAGAAAGGACCAGTAATAAACCCCCCGGTGTTGAGGGTTAAAAAATAAGTAATGTAGCCATGTTATGCATTGTGATTATGAACTGCTGAATTGGCGTTTACTGTGACAAGAATCTCCAATTTATTGGATGCATGTCATTGGAATTTGCCCTTTCTTTTTATGTGTCTTTCCATGATGAATGCCAGTGCTGGGAAATGAAGAGCTCTTACCCTTTTCATACTTTGCTGGGTGCTGTTGAACTTGCCAATTGATGCTTCTATAATTTTTGCTTCAAGGTCACCTGAGGGGACAGAGTCATCCAAACAAGGTCACTGACTATGTTGAAAAGTTAATAGCTATTTCTTGAAAAGAAAAGTGACAGAAAAATTAGGACAATAAGGATGTAATTATTATAGGATGGAAAATAAATTAAGAGAATATTTTCTTTTAAAAATGTAATTCATCGGAAAGAAAAAGTGATAAATAGTGCTTGGACAACTAAGGTCATTTGGTCTGCTCTCAGTAATTCAATTAGGGGAAAGTCTGAAAGTGATAAGTGCACGGTAGGTGGGAGCTGTAAAAGCACTGGACTGTTAATAATTTGAGACTTTCTCATCCCTTTATGCGGATGAAAGTGGATCAATTATGTGAACGCGTAAGTCTCCGTATTGTCCTCATTTCACATATGGGCCCTGAGGGAGATTGCACAAGGACCCCAAACCGTGACACAGAGCTTTGCCTTTTACAAGAGCTTCACTATCTTCAACTGGGTTTTCAGTCGGGGAAAAATTTAATAAATGGCTTTTTTTTTTTTTTCTCTTCAAGTCATAATTTCAATGTCCTGAGAACACAAAGCTCCTTAGATTCAGGGTCTCTTCTAAGATCTAGGGCGAACATTCAACTGCAATTTGTGAAAACATTTAGCATTACAGCAAGCTAAGACTATCCAAGCTTTCCTGAGAGAGCAGACCCAGTGAATGTGTGGGTTTAGGTCTCCAGTGCTTTTTCCATAAGAATTCTTAGCTGTAGGTGGGCTTCTCTGCACCATCCAGCTGACACCAGGGGTGGAATCTAAATTTAATTTAGCCCAAGGCAAATCTGCTACCAGTGTTCATATTTTTCAAGTGAAAAAAAAATCAGAATACTTAGTTGACAATTACAAATACATTTATAAGAACAATGAAACTGCCCTGGAAAATCCTAGAAATAGGATTATCCTACATATGCTGTAATTTAAATCTAAATAGAGCTTTTAAAAAGTTATATCATATGTCTGGTTACCCTTAACATGAGTTGGGTCTAAATGATTAAGAATTAATCATACTCTTTGATTCTATTCTTCATCACTGAAGTTGCACAAAGAAAAAGCAAATTGTGTAGATGCACCATGCTGTCCTGATGGCTTTTTGTTTGTGCATCTTTAGTATTTGTTAGTGTAACAGCCTTTCTGGCTGTTTAAATGCAATGTCTTGTACCAAAGGCCAGCTGGCTTAAACAAAAAACCTTTTTTTTTTTTTAGCAAGTCTTGGAAACTGCATTGACCATTTGGGAAATCAAATGGTGTATGTATTGGAGTATGTAGATATCATGACATATTTTTTTAAGGAAAGCTGAAAGTGAGTAAAAATTGTCCTTAAAAAGGGCCAAAAATGATACTCTTATATAGATATGATGAAGAACTTGTGCCCATTCTCTGAAAGGATAAAAGGAAAAGTTCTTATCTGAATCTGATATATTTTCGTCTCACAGGGGGGAAAAGGGTAGAATAAAAGGAAAGAAGAAATACTTTGCAACAGTAGCAAAATGATCCTAGCTTGAAAAACTATTCTGGAATTTAGCTTCTTACTTTTCTTTCTTTATCTGGAAATCTGAGCCCCTAAGTAGGGACATTCACCCACATCCTGTCTTTGGTATTCTCCTCTTTATTACCATATATCCTCTAAAGATTTTTAACCTTTCCCCCATGGCTTTTATTACCCCTCCCTAGAGATGATTTCTCAAAATATATTTCATAAATCTTCTCTTGATTTTTAGTTCTGTATTTCCAGCTGCCACTGAAAGCAGTGCCTTCAAGTTGGTAGTCTAAAGTTAGCTATGATGGAGTGTTTACACCAGAGAAATAGGCAGATACTATAAATTACCCTCCCCTCCTCTGGAGTTGGTTGATAAATATTTACCAGCACACCATTGGCTGTCACCTGAATTTCACAGTTACACTTCAAATATAATGTGCATGAAATACAAGTCATTTTTCTAACCAACCATCTCTCACCACACTTAGATTTTTGTCTTATTCCCCTGGGGACATCAGCATTACTCCACTTAATCTCTTAATGTTCAGTGCCTCTGCACCCAGTCCTTGCTCCTGCTCTTCTCCTTGCCAGATCTACACTAACTTATTTGATCATTTCATCCTGGCTCATGACTTCACCCACAGTTTATATGCTGAACACTTCCTGCTTTCTATGTCCGTCTTAGACCTCTCCCCAGACCCCTGTAGTCAATTACCTATTCAGTATCTCCAGTTGGGTATCTCACAGACATGTTGTTGATTACCTATTCAGTATGTCCACTTGGGAATCTCACAGACTTGTCAGGGGCTCAACATGTGCTGAACTGGACTCCAGATCTTCTCACACATCTGCTCCACCCATGGTCTTCCTTATCTCGTTTTATGGCAATTCTATCTTTCTAGTTGTTCAGGCAAAAAAATAAATAAATAATATCCTCTGAAGTTTCCTTGACTCCTCTCTCTCCTTTACACTTCATAGACAATTTGTCAGGAAGAAATCCTGTTGGTTCTACTGTCAAAATATCACTCGATTCTGCTCACTTATCACCACGTCCATTACTGTGTCTGGGTGGCACCATCATCACCTCCCTCATGGATCACTGCTAAAGCTCCTTAGGAGTCTCTCCCCCACCCCCTTTTCTTTTCATCCTTGCCTCTTTACAGTTTTTCCTCAGTGCATAAGCAGAATAATCCTTAAAAATGTAGGTCAGATCATATCACTCCTCAGCTCACATCCTCCAGTGGCTCCTATTTCATGCAGCCTAAAAGCCAGACTCCTTCCCATGGTCTATACAACACTGCAGGGTTTGCCCCAGATTTGCTGTGGTCTCATTTCCTACCATAGTCCCTCTTCCTTACTCCTCAGTAGCCTTCTTGCTGAGATTCTGTACTTGCAGACGTGCTCCTGTTTGTTATTCTTTCTGCCTAGAATGCTCCTCCCTGGGTGCTCACTTGGCTAACTCCCCTTCCAGGTGAGGCCGGCCCTGACAGCCTGGTCAGTACGGCAGCCTGTTCCCACTTGTTCCCGCCGCACCAGTCCCCACACCCTGCTTTGCTCTTCCTGTAGCACCGGACACCTTCAAACATACTATATAATTTATGCATCTGTCATATCTACTGTGCATCGTGTGTCTCCCCCGTCTAGCAGTTAATCTGTGCGATAGCAGGAATGGTGGTGGTTCTTTTGTTCTCTGGTTTATGTCAAGCTTGAAAAGCAGTGACTGGCACAAAACAGACACTCTGTAAATATCTATGAGTGAACGATCTGCCTGCAAAGGCAATTCCTCTCTGACCTCTTTTAAGTCTTTTTTTTTTTGGTGGGTCACCTCTAAGGGACTCAAGGAAAGGGGGACAAGTTCTGGATAAGTGGGTCAGTTTGGATGCCACTTTTGGTCCAGGGGCTGAGACTGGGATGAGGGATGTGTGTACCTGAAACAACTGAGAACACAAAGAGTACAAGGATGAGCACTGAATGTCAAATTGGGAAAGAAAAACTTACTTCTTGTAAGTCCAAGAAGCGTATATGGAAACTTGACTTGAAACAGGCAAGCTGAAGAGTCAGAAGACTGATGTACTAGCATGATGCAGGGGCAGCCAGAAGAGTGTGAGGGCTCAAACAGTGGCCACAGGTGAGCCTGGAAGTCTCGTGATATATATGTATTGTTCTGCAAAGCCTGCTACGTGTGGGTAGGGAAGTCCGGTAAAACTATTTCACAGAGGTAGATAGTTCTGTCTTCCATTCATTCTGTTAAATTCCACCTACTGCCTAAGTCCTATTAACTTTAGTCTGTGATATTAAATCACAGGAATAGGCTGTAGCATGAATTATTCATTCACTAAATCTGTACTGAGCTCCTACTATGTGCCAGGAAGTAAGCAAATGTTTCTTATCCTAATCCATTCCTTACATCAACGTCATATGTTCTTATTGCCACCCTTTCCTGATGCCATCCTCTTTTCTTAGAGTGTTCTTTTTCATCTCTCTTATTTATGACTATAGAAATTATATTTATATTTCATGAATTAGTTAAAATGTCTTCTATTCCACATGATCATCTTGTCCATAGTAGTAACTGCCCTATCCTCATGTCTAGACTCAGTGTGGTATCCAGACCATAGACAATCTTGTTTTTTCTAGTATCTCCAGCTGGGCTCCATCACTGTACTCTGCCTGTAGGTACCTGAATCGATTTGCATTCCTGGGCATGTATACCCTCTTTATCACATGCCATGGCTTGTATGTCTCTATGGGCTTGCAGAACTCTTACTCCTCCTCAAGCTGTGAAAATGAGCTAACAGTCATCTCCATGAAGAAACATTTTCCTATGTTCTTCCTATCCTTAGACCATATCATAGTATTTCCCCTTCCTTCAGTCCTCCTCAGCATCTGGTTGTATCTAGTTAGGGCACTTGCTTCACGCTGCTTGGTATTCAATTAGTTATTTATGTGCCTTTTCCTGCTGAAACTTGGAGTTCCTTCAGACTACAGGAACTGCCTTCTAACCATGGCTTTCTATTCCCAGAGTACGTGGTCCCATTCTTTGTTACTAGCAAAATCTTCAGTTCACGTCTGTGGCATGAATAAATGAATGAATTCATGCTTGGCTCTGTATGTTACTGGCATGATGTATATCAGACCTATAGAATCTTAATACCATACATATGTATGTATATACATATATTACTGTATTAAACTTCTACTATTATGTATAATACAGTCATATACTACAAATACACACATCTATGTGTACATAAAATATACTGTATTATTTCTATTGTGTACCTTAGATATATATATCACATACATGTATATGTACATATATATTTTACTGCATTAAACTTCTATTACATATAATACAGTCTCTATAGATAAAGACGTATACAAACACACATCTATGTTGTATACTGGTGTATGCACATGTATGTGTGTGTACATGTGTGTACATAGATATGGCTATAAATCTGGTGCACAGTCCATTCCCTTTCCTGTCCTTTCCTTCCTTCCTCTCTTCATTTTGTGCTCCCTTCATTCTGTCCTCACTACCTCTATTCTTTCTTCCCTCCCTTCCTTCTTCCTTCTGTTTGCCTCTTGCTTTCTTGTTTTTGATCTTTAGGATATGACTGTGCTTTGGTATAGTTGGTATACACAGTAAAAGGGGGTGATGGTTAAAATAACCATTGTCACCTTGTACTGACTTGTGGATATACAGGCTCATGGCTTGAAAGCACCTCACCTATTTGTTCTTCACTGTACAGTGCATCAGAACAAATTGTTTTGTATCTTTCTTTGAAAGGAAGATTGAATTTAGTAACCTAGGTGTTTAGTAATCTGTGATGTGAATTATATGCTTCCAGTTTTTGAGGACCTTTTGGGGGAAAGAGTTCTGAGAACATTGCTGCAGGCGGCAGTAGGACTCATTGTTACTTTCCAAGTATACATTTTAAAAGGTGCTGCTGGGTCATCTTTGACCTCATCTTTGGTTGCTCTTTAGCTATACTATAAAAACAAGGAGCACTTGTAGAGCAAGGGGAGAGGATTTTCTTATTGTGTCACAAAATTCAAATCATATCATAATAGTCATCAGTGAATTGATGATCACACTCTGATGATTTTGCTCTGCAAGAAAATAGAAAAGATTTTATTAAAAAAAATTAGTGTCAGTATTGTTAGAGGACTTGTGTTTGCTAAAATCTTTTCTGGATACAAAGGTAGGGGAACTTCACTTTATTATGCAGCCCAGTCTTGAGCCAAGAGGGACTTTCTGAGGATTGGAAAGCCTCAATTGCCTGTTCACAGTGTGTGCTTGATTTTATCTTCCACTCTCTGGCAAAGAAACAAAGACTATTAGGCAATGGATAGCATCTTTTGAATTTTTTGTTTTCAAAACCACCACTTGTAAAAAACAAATATCCTGACTGAAACAAAGAAATCTACAGTGAACCAGACTCTCTATGGTTCATTTTTAATCATCAATTTAAAAACACACGTCCTATCTGTATCGCTTTCACACATACTAGACATGCCTCTTCCTAAAGCCATCACTATTAAAAAAGAGCCTGGAGTTAACATGTCTGAAGTGATTATTTATCTTGACAAGGGCAGTACCAATTTTCCCCCTGAAGAGTTTACATTATGAGATGTTGAAGAAGAAACTTCTTGGCTGACTCACTAGAGATTTTCCCTATTTTTTAAGGTGTTTATAAGTGAAGGAAAAAGATCACCTGAGCCCTTAGGACATTGTTAAGTTTATATTTTCTCTCTGCCAGTACCTGTCAGGGGAGAGCAAAACGAGCATCTCAGTTCCTTATTTTATGCTTTTCAGCTCAACCGAACTTCTCAATCTAACACGTTCTTGATGACAGGGACGAGAGAGACAGTGAACCCCTGACAGTCACTCGTCAACTTTCCTTAAAGAGGGTAAATCAGGGGACATTTCAGATGTGTTAGAAATACACGTCTGAGTCTAGCTCAGTGGGGAATAGTGAAGTGTCGGAATGCACAGGATTCTTCCTGATTTCCAGGGGGGGGTGATGCAACAGGAAACATCATCGTCGTTTTGAATTTTTGCTCAAAACTTGTGCATGGGGCTGTCAAATGGAGGATTGCTGATTTTTAGTTATATCTTTTCATTTGTACCTATCCTGAAATAGTTATGGTCTTCTTAAAGCCTGTACAAAAGAACTCACTCTTTTGTTTACATGATGGTTTGAAGACTCTCTGATATACCTGGGATGAGCCATCGCCACGAAAACAAAATTCTGAATTATTGTTGAATAATATCACTACTGCCAGTGCTGAGGTAAACCAGGCTCCACAGCTTGTTTCAGGAAGGAGGTTGTGGATGTCAAGAACCACAGCTGAGCATAGTTCATGGAAGTAAAAGATGTCATTCATTTCCATTGTTATTATGATTACCACAATTGTAATTCAGAATCTGTGATTGCCAAGAGGAAATTAGATAATGTGTAAAACAAAGCAATAGATATAGTCCCCTCAAGAGCTTCCAATTTAGACTAATATTTCTGTGCCTTTGTTCATCACCTAAGAGAATTATGACGATTATCTTTGGCTTACCTTTGAGGAAGCATTATTAAAAGTAACTAATGTGATATTTTAAAGGTGCGAGAAAAATAAATTAGAGTAATGGGTCTAGATGCCAGGTCTAAAGTTATATGCTCAGTTGAGTCGGGCAGGCCACTAAAACAATTTGGTGATTTACTCTCCAATAATGCCTTCCATCAGTGATTTCTCAGGATGCTTTTCAATATTCCAATTATGTCACATACCCATTCATTCATGAAGGGAAACCTCATTTTATTCCTATTACAAATCAAAAGTTCAGGTTCAGAAGTTATTATGTGGTGCACTCATGTTCAAAAACATAGATTAGAACTACATTGTTGAAACTAATTCTGAGCACATTTCAAACTTCTGCTCACTTTGGGACTAGAATAAGTGCCAGAGAACTGGAGAGATGATGAAAGCGAAATGTGGTGGTGTGGAAGAGGTGTATTTAAGACCAAGCCTCAGGGCTCAAGGACAGGGCCACACTAAAGTTTTCTGCCTCCGGCCATTGCTCCACTCTGAGTCCTTCTGTAGTGGAATGGAAGAAGGGGAAGGAAAAGGAGCAACAATAACAGTAATATAAGAATTATGGTGGGATCCTTGAACAAATTGGCTATTCTGAGAAACCAGGGCTGATATTTCTGAGCTCCAAGCTTAAGGCAGGTTCTAAACTTAAATTTTATACCAGATTGATTTGTTTAATGAAATTATACATAAAACAATCTTATGGGTTTTTTTTTCTAAAACCATATTTAAGATGTATCACCACCACCAGATGCAGGTTATGGAAACCTGGATGTGTCATGGCTAAATGGATTATTCTGACTTCTTTTAAGTGTGTGTGTGTGTGTGTGTGTGTGTATGTGTGTGTGTGTGTGTGTGTGAGAGAGAGAGAGAGAGAATGCACATGCATCTTTTTTTCTCCCTGGGACATGCATCAAATGGCAAAGCAGGAAATTAACAAAGGCTGAATCACCAGCCCTAATATTTATTTAGCACAAATATTGCAAAGCAAAATTATAAATATAACAAGGAGAATTTTTTTAAAAGAAAAGAAAAAATGACACTATCTTACCAACCTAGAACTCATTCACCTTTAAGATGCTTTAAGATCAGAACACATAGGCCCAAGTGTGTGCTGCCATCATTAGTTCAAATAAAAATTTTTAGAAGTTTTAAAAATGCTTTTCTGTGAGTGCTAGTGATTTAAAGATGCTATTGGTGGCTCTTTCAGAAGAGCTTTTGTAAAGAAGTGGCCAGGCATGATCCTTCTATGCCCAATTTGCTGAGTTTTTATTGTGAAAGGATGCTGAATTTTATCAAATACTTGTTTTTAAATTTCAGAATATTGTGTGGGTACAAATATTTTGATTTCATGAATTGATTTGTACTGCTTTAGTCAACCTTATAAGTGTGTCCATCACCCAGATTACCAAATGCTTTTTCTGCGTCTATTGAGATGATCATATGGTTTTTGTTTTCAATTCTGTTTATGTAGTGAATCACATTTATTAATTAGCATATATTGAGTCATCCTTTCATCCTTAGAATAAAACCCTTTTGATCATGGTATCTTTTTGGTCTAGTATTCCTGGTCACACTAACACAAGAAATACTCAGTGGGATCTTTCAGAATCTGACATGGGAGCAGAAGTGGACGAAGAGGAAAAAGGAGAGGGATGGAAGAATGTTTGTTCCAAAACTTGTTTTAACCAATGAAAATTCAGTATTCAAAATTACCTCCACAAATTGTGAGGAACAAGGCAGCACAGCGCAGAAAGTAGCTAAAGTCAGACTTTAACATAATAAAACAGAAACGAGACATTGGCCATAAGGAAGCACGATGAAACTCAGGTAACACTTGACTTGGCTGTTACAGGTAACCATCACATCAAAATCTAGAACATTTTTGAAATTAACTGGTCACAGTGGCACATGCCTGTAGTCCCAGCAACTTGGGAGGCTGAGGCAGAAGGATCACTTGAGCCCAGGAGTTTGAAGTTGCTATGAGCTAAGCTGATACCATGGCACTCTAGCCCTGGCAATAGAGCAAGACTCTGTCTCAAAAAAACAAACAAACAAACAAACAACAACAAAAAAAACAAAGTCTAGGATATTTCTGGCATTCTAGAAGGTTTCATTGTACCTCTTCCAGCTACAGGTAATGATTTTTTACTTCTATCATCATTGGTTAATTTTGCCTATTTTTGATGTTCATATAAATGGAATTGTACAATATAAAATTTTTTGTATCTGGATATTCAACATTGTGCCTGTGAGAGATTTATTCACATTGTTGCATGTATCAGAAACTTCTTAACTTCTTAATGATGTGTATTATTTTATTGTATGCACCAATTTATTATATTAATAAATATTTGGGTTATTTTCAGGTTGTGGCTATTATGAATAAGACTGCTATGAACATTTTTGTACATATCTTTTGATGGATATATGCACTCATTTCCCTTAAGTATGTGCTTAGAAGTGTGATTGCTAGATCATAGAGTAAACATATATGTAGGTTGAGCAGACAATAGCAATTTCCCAAAGTTGATCCACCAGTTAATTCTTCCTTTAGTAACATAGAATGGTCCTATGGCTCAACATTCTTGCCAACAAGTGGTGTTACCAGTCTTTTGTATTTAGGTATTCCATGGGGAATGTAGTAGTATTGCATGGTGATTTTAATTTGCATTTCAGTGGTGATTGATTTTTGTTGATTTATCATTTTGGTATTTTTTATTGCAAAGTGCCCTTTTAAATCTTTTGTCCAATTTAAAAAATAAGTTCATTTGTCTTTTAAAAATTAGGTTGTAGGAATTCTTGATATATTCTATATATAACCTCTTTGTTGGGTATTTGTATTATAAATATCTTCTCTCAGTTTGTGGATTATTTTTTCAGTCTTTTCATGCTATCTTTTAATAAATGACTTTTTAAGTTTAATGAACTAAAATTTATTATTTTTCTTTGGTGAATATTGTTTTGCATACAAATGAAAAAAATAGCTTTCTGCCTCAAGGTATGAAGATATCATGTTTTCTACTAGAAATATTATTGTTTCTTTTCACATTGAGATTCATGGTTCATCTCACATTAATTTTTAAATATGGTGTGAAATAATGGTGTGAATAAGAGATTCATTTTTCTCTCTTATCAATATCTAGGTGTTTCAGAACCATTTATTGAAAATAAATTCTTTTCCTATTGAATTTTAGTGACATTTTTATCATGAATCAATTCACTGTATATGGGTGTATCTATTTCTGGATTGTCTTTTCTGTTTATACATAGTCTTTTAAAACTTTTTTTCACTTATTATGTTATAGATATATTTTCATGACAATAAGCATTCAACATAATGCTACTTTTAATGGATAGATAGGATTTAATTTATAGATGCACTAATATTTATTTAATCCCTTATGGCTTGTGAACTCAATTATGAAGTTTGTTTCCCTAAGTACACTGACTCATTATGCATCCTCGTTCCACACAAAAGCTGTAAGAATAACAAGACAATTAAATTTTTAATGAAGAAAACTTCTGTTGTATAGTGTAAAATGCATTAATAGAACATCAGAAGAACCGAACTCCAATCAAAATTCTACCAGGCATTAACTGTACAGAATAATTCTCAGCTGTTATTTGGGCACAATACAATAACTGTTATTTTTACCTCCAGAATTATTGTAAGAATAAATCATATTAATGGGCACAAGAGTGCTTTGAAAATTATGCACTGTTATATAAAACATGTTTGTTAGTGATAAATTATAGAAGTTTGACAATATAAAATCATTTTAGTCAATATTTGTTCATACACAATGGGAGAAGTATAGTCTCTTCAATAAATGGTGTTGGGAAAACTGTATATCCACATACAAAAGAATGAAATTTGACCCTTATCTTCTACCATATACACACACACACACACAAATCCCTCTCAAAATGGATTAAACACTGAAACTTAAAACCTACAACTGAAAACTCCTACCAGAAAAGATAGGAGAAAACCTATATCACATTGGGCTTAGCGATGATTTTTGTTTAATGAGACAGTAGCTGTAATAGGGCTGGAATAGTTATATTAACATCAAATAATATAAGCCCTAAGATAATAAATATTAGAAACGAAGACAGATATTTCATAATGTTCAAAGGTTAATGCATTAGAAAGATACATTATAAATGTATAGATACCTAATAACACAAACTTTCAAATACTGGAAGCAAAAACTAACAGAAAGGACAAATAAACAACTAAAAAAGTTCAGAACTGCACTCCAACAACTGATAACAAGTAACTAGACAGAAAATCAGCAAGGATATAAAAGATTGAACAATATTATCAACCCATGTTACTTCACTGACATTCTAGTACATTTCAGTCAAGAACTGTAGAATACAAATGTTTTTGGAATGGAATATTCTCTAAGATAGATAATATGTAGGTCCACACAAAAATTCTCAATGCATTTTTAAAAATTAAAATGATATAAGGTATGTTTTCTGATCCATGACAGATAGAAATCTGGGAAAATGCCTAATTATTAACACACTTCCAAGTCACCCATTGATCAAAGAACAAAACTGAAGGCAAAGCAACATAATTTTGAGTTGAATGAACACTACAATAAAATATATAAAAATTATAGAATGCAGCTAAAGCAGTGCTTAGAGGGAAATTTATAACCCTAATGTTTATGTCATTGAAGAAGAAAGTTTCCAGTCCTAATAACCTAAGCTTTCATCTTAAGAAACTAGAAAAAGAAGATCAAACTAAACCCAGAGCAAAGAAAAGGAAGGATATAATAAAGATTAGATCAGAAAATTGAGTGTTTACAAATTGTTAATAGTAAAACACACTTAAAGAGAAATATAGAAATCATAAAAATCTAGAACAAGAAACAAATTGAATTTATAATCTAAAAATTTTTCAAAAAGAAAATGCCAGGCTCTGATGTCTTAATTAGTGGATTCTATCAAATATTTAAAGAAGAAATATCAATTTTTATAAACTTTCAGAGAATACATAAGGAGGAAACTCTTTTCATTTCAATTTTTTCAGGCCAAAATTACCCTAATAACAAAGCCAGACAAAAAACATTACAAAAAAGAAAAAAAAAATATTGCATACCAATATTCCTGTAAACATAAAAATTAAGAAAATATTAGCAAAACAAATTTAGTAATATATAAAAAGGGTTATATATCATGCTCTTGTGGGACTTATCTCAAGATGTGAGTTTGGTTTTACATCTGAAAATCAGTAAATGTAATATACCACATTATTAGGATAAAGGACAAAAACAACATTACTATCTCAATATACACAAAAACACATTTGACAAAAATGGAACTCCAATTTATGGTAAAAATTCTCATGTTAAAAGTAATTCATATTCAGAATACAAAGTAACTTCCTCAACATTATAAAAGGCATCTTCAAAAAACCTACAACTAACTTCAGACTTAAAGGGAAAGACTGAATGTTTTCCCTCCAAGATCAGGAACAGGCAGGAATGTCTGCTCTTACCATTTTTAGTCAACTTTGTATTGCAGCTTCCTGCTAGTGAAATGAGACAAAGAACAGCAATAACAACAACAAAAGAGAGGGAAAAAAATAAAGGCATCCAGATTGGAAAGAAGAAGAAAAATTTTTTACTCACAGATAACATAATCTTATGTAAAAAATCTTAAGGAATCCATACATACAGAAAATGAACCTACTAGAAGTAATAAACAAGTTTAGCAAGGCTTAAGGATATAAGATCAACATTAAAAAATTAATTGTATTTTTATGTCCTAGCAATGAACAGTTTGGAAAATAAATTAAGAAAACAATTCTATTCACAATGCATCAGAAAGTATTAAATACTTAGGAATATATTGAACAATAGAAGTTCAAGATTTGCACACTGAAACTATAATATATTGCTGAAAGAAATTAAAGATCTAAATAAATAGAGTAGCCAGGCGTCGTGGCTCATGCCTGTAATCCTAGCACTCTGGGAGGCCAAGCCGGGAGGATCATTTGAGCTCAGGACTTTGAGACCAGCCTGAGCAAGAGCGAGACCCTGTCTCTACTAAAAAAATAAAAAATAAAAAAAATAGAAAGAAATTAGCTGGACAACTAAAAATATATAGGAAAAATTAGCCGGGCCTGGTGGCACATGCCTGTAGTCCCAGCTACTGGGGAGACTGAGAGGCAGAAGGATTGCTTGAGCCCAGGAGTTTGAGGTTGCTGTGAGCTAGGCTGATGCCACAGCACTCTAGCCCAGGCAACAGAGTGAGACTCTGTCTCAAAAATATATAAATAAATACAGACTAACATTTTATGTTCACGGTTTGGAAAACTCAATATTGTTAAGATGATAATTCTCCTCAAATTGATCTGTAAAGTCAGCCTAATCCCTATTGAAATCCCAGATGATTTTTAAAAAAAAATTGGCAAGTGAATCCTAAACTTTTTGTGGCAATAAATGTACCTAGAAAAATAAAAATAATTTTTAAATTGATAAAAGATTTGGAGGACTTATCTTCATGTTTGCAAAACTTATTATTGTGCTATATAATCAAAACATTGGTATAAGCATAGGCATATATATCAGTGAAACAAAATGGAGGGTTCTTAAATAAGCCCTTTTGACTTACAGTCAATTGATCTGTGATAAATGTGCCAAGGCAAGTCAGTAGGGAAATGATCTTTTCAACAAATGCAATGGGGCTAGACAATTGGGTATCCATACATGGAGGGAAAAAAATAACTTAAGACTCTTACTTCATACCTTACAAAAAAATTAACACTAAATAAATAGTAAGCCTAAATAAAAGTGCCAAACCTATACAACCTATAAAAAATCTTATACAACAAACCTATACAACCTATAAAAAATCTTATACAACAAACCTATACAACCTATACAACCTATAAAAAACCTATACAACTTCTAGAGAAAAAACACAGAAAAAATCTTTGTGAACTTTAGAGATTCTAAGAACTTAAGAGTTCCTGGAAATGACATCAAAGGCATTAACATAAAAAGAGAAAATTCAGTAAATTGGACTTTGATAAAATGAAAAACTTGCACTTCAAATTGCATTATTAAGAAAATGAAAAAGTAAGCCACTGGAAGAAAATATTTTCAAACTGTTTTAATGTATCTGATAATGGGTTTGTATTAAGAATACAAAAAGAAATCTTACAATTCAATAAGAAGAGGAATAAAATCCTAATTAAAAATGAACGAAAGATTTGAGTAATAGACATTTCACCAAAGAAGTCATGCAAGTGGCTAATAAATGCATAATAAGATACTGAATATCATTAGTCATCAGGAAAATGTATATTAAAATCATAACTATGTACCATTATATATCCATAAGAATAACTATTTTCAAATAGAAGACAGAGTGTAGGTGATAATGTGGAGAAACTGGAACTATCATATATTTCAAATGGGAATATATAATTCTACACCTACTTTAGAAAACATTTTGACAGTTTTATAAAAAATTAATCATAACCTTACCACACAGCCCTATAATTTTACTTCTAGGAATCAACAGAAGATAATAACAACATATGTTCACATAAAGAATTGTACATGAATTTTCACAGAAGCCTTATTAATATAACAATCCAATCCTTAAGTCCATCAATTTCAAAATGTGATGTATCCATACAATTAAATGCTATTAGCAATAAAAAGAACAAAATACTGATATATATACTACCCAATAAATGAACCACAAAAACATTATCATGAGTGAAAAATGCCACACAAAAGGAACAAATCTCAAATAGTGTCTGATTCCATTTTTATGAGTTATCCATAAAAGGCACATTTATCAAGACAACAGATCAGTGGTTGCCTAAGGTTTAGGGGTTGAAGCAGAATTAAATGCAAACGGGCCCAAGGGAATTTTTTTGGCATGATGAAAATGGTTTAAAACTGACTTGTGATGGTTGCCAACTCAATAAATGTATTAAAAATCATTTAGTGCTATGTTTGCAATAGGTATATTTTATGGTGCAGTACATAAATTATACCTTAATAAACTGATATAGAAGTGTCAGGTTTCTAATCTGTAAAAAATAGATTCATATGGCATATATATATATGTGTGTGTGTAAGAAACAAGAAAATCCATAGAAACAGTTTTGCACAGTTTTTGACATAGTAACCAGTAAGTCAGTGTTTCAATGTTTGTCACTATCGTCATCATCATCATCATCATCATTGTCATCTTTATATTGAATTTAACCATCTGTGTTTTTATCTCCCAGACCCCAGTTGTTGTGCTGTGCAGTGGAAAATACTATCCAAGCCAGTGTTGATTAAAAACATTGAAAAGTCATAGTCTAGAAATTTGGCTGAATGCTTGATGCTTCCTGGGAGTTCTGTGTCTCTCACTTGTACCTTCTCCCATTCTCTTCACAACCCTGTCTCCCTCCTCTCACTCTGACATGTGAACGCCACCTCCTACTTTACACAGAATATGATATCTGTGATGGGATCTCCTTGAAAATATGCCTGCATCTACAACTATCCCTCCATCTTCTTTCCTGCTACAGTGTCAGAATTATTCCTCTTCAATTTCTTGGGGATTTCTTACTTCCATGCCCTGGATTTTGATTTTCTCGGGGACCTTACCCCCAACTCTCATAACAATGTCTCTACTGTATCTTGTATTTGTCCATCTCTTCTTTTTCTGGTTCGACATTCGCTTATTAATAAACAAAGCCAAACAAAAACATTTGCCAAGTCAAGGCTCCTCTTCGTTCTCCATTTAGTCATCCATGCATTCATTGCTGCATTCAACGTTTTATTTGAATGTGTACATTGTGTCACATAGCTTGCTAGTGGTTGGAGACATGATGGTCAGCAGTGGAGAGATGGCCCTTGTTCTCATGGAGCTTACAGTGTAGGAGAGAAAGAGTACTCAAAAATAGTTCAGAAAATAATTAACTAAATTTAATTATTAATAACTACAACACTAAAAATGTCAAAATGCTAAGAGAACATATAAGAGAAGCATATAGAGACAGTTCGCTGAAAAAGTTATATGTAAATGAATTTTGAAGGTTGAACAACGTTAGCAGGCAGTTAGAGTTTTTAAAAGTAGAGGAGTAGGGAAAAATGCCTAGCAGAAAGGCCAAAATGTACAAAGGTCTTAAAGCTAAACATAGGAGAAAAGCTTGGGTTTTGGAATAAACAGGCCTGATTTGAATCCCAGCCTCTGCGGCTGACCACGTGGCAAGGTGTGATCATAAACATGAAGTCACAGAACCCATCTGAAGATCCAAGAGTCAGATACAGTTTTACTGTACTGCATGGATAGTTTGATTGTTTACATATACTATCCTGTTCAGCCCTTGTGATAGCTCTAGTTATTACCACCTCCGGTTTTAAATGTGGAATCAGAAACCCACAGGACTTGGTTGGCCCAAGGATACAGACTAGTAATTGTTAAGATAGATTTTAAACTAAGCCTTTTTGAGTAAACGATGTTACCTTGATTTGGGTATATAGTAGGCCCTTGATATTATTTCCTTTCTTTCTATTTCTTTGTTTGTCTCTTCCCTTTGATCTGACAAGTTCATCATCCATTCGTTGCAATGCATCACATTCATACCAATTTTTTTCTGCTATACTTTTCAACATTGTTATTAGATTAAGATTATTATACTAGTAAAAGAGGATTATTTGTTAATCAATCTTTGTTATTAGATTATTGTGCTATTAAAATAGGGTTGTGGTTGATTTTTAAATTGTTGAAGATATTTTCCTTTTCTCTTTATCATTGCTCTTCCATACCACAGTTAGAATGTCACAGCAACATGTTGAGATTCGGCTTCCTTACTTCTGACGTAAGGGATTTGAACTAGATAAGTATGGTCATTTCTACCTCTAACAGGTTGTGAATATACATTTCTGGACTTTCTGTGTAACTTAATTTTCAAAATTTTACTTCTTTATCAAATAGTAGTTATAGTTTATGCCTCCATGAAAATAAGCAAATGAAAATAACTCATATAGATATCTCGTATCTTGTTTCAGGATATGCAATTTATATGTAGAAGAGTGCATCTAATTTGGTTACTATTTTATGTAGAATAAATTTATAAGTCAAAACATAAAAATTTACATTATGACATTTAACTTGTCTTAATATTTTATATTAATACATTTTAATTGTGTAATGTCATCTGTGATGAACTACACCAGTAAAATTTGCCCATTTTTATTATGTAGGATGTTATTTAATCATGGAATCAAAAATGTCTTTCTCGCTGAGATAATCTTTCAAGCCAAGATAAACACCAAATGTCCCACTTGTATTTGTTTTATTTATGATACTCATAAAATAGTATGACTACAGATTGTGCATAGAGTAATTTATATTTTGCTAATGCCAAAATCTGTAAATGGTATTGAATATGAAGTAAAACTATGTTTGTAAGGCAATATTTAAACAGAGAAACAGATAACAGAAAGTGGAAGACAACTTCAGGTAGTTTTTTTTTATTCTCTCAATATCTAATTCGTAACAAAGTCTTCTGAAAGGGTCAGTATTCAATTAAACTCTTGTACTAAATGTTGAATACAGAAGCAGTTACTTCTTTACAGAAAACATGCCTTCTGGAAACTTCTATAACACATGTCAAGTTATAGGATAAAAAAGCACATTTGTTATCCTAGTTCAGAAATAATTGCTTGCCATTAGGTTGGTAGAGGAACGTAAATTTTACTCATTTCTGTCAGCTAGCTTGTCATCTTCCTAAACTCCATCTCCATCTGCCCCTCCAGTGACAAGCCGAATATCATTTTGCCTTCCACCAAAATGATAACGACTCGTAAATGTAAATTTCATTGAAACCACACGTGTGGAAACATTTATTAAATCTTTTTTTTTTTTTTTAGGAATAGAGAAATCAGATGGGTTGATCTTTGTTCACCAACATTATATGTAAAAAAAAATCTCATCCAAACTCATTTGCTTTTCTTGTTAAAATTATGTAAACATATTATTGACTGTTTTCTTTTTTTTTTCTTTTTTTGCAAGAATTATACATGCATTTGGCTGTCAGTCTTTAGACATAACAGTGTCGCAGAAGGGGTACTTACAATGCCTTCCCCTAGACTGGGAGAGGGGTGGTAGAAAAAGCCACCTGCATGTGCCCTTGTGCCAGGATTCTTGTCTCTGAGCCCAGAAGCCATATTTTAGCACCACAGACTCTGACTCCAGGGAAAAGTTTTAATAAAAATAGCTGTTACTTTCAAAGTACCTACTATTTTTTGTTTTTCTCCCCCTAACATTCACCAACTCCTTGCTATCTACCAAGCTCTGTTCTAAGTAACATACACATATTAACCCATTTTAATCCTCACTATAACCCTTTGAGATATTATAGATACTGTGATGATGCCCATTTTGCAGATGCAAAAACCAAGGCACAGAGAAATCATATACATATACGTGGTGAGGGGTGAAGCCAGGATTTGAACCCTGGCAATAGGGCCCGGTGGAGCTATCCCTGTTCATCACAACATGTTTTTATCTTTCGACATATGCTCTCATTCAGTCCTGAGAAAAACCTAATCAGGCAGGATGAGAAAACTGATGCTCAGAAAGGTTAGACAATGTTCACAAGGGCACGCAACTAATACACCTAATAAGTGGCAAAGCAATGCCTGCCTGAGGCTAAAGCACATACTCAAAATACTTTGGGATGTAGTAAGACCTGCTGGCTCACCTGTCCATTCCCTGCAAGGCAGTGCCCTTCTGAAGGGTGACAAGATAGGGAAACCCCCACAGGGCTGCTGCCACTGCCGTCCATCCCAATCCTGGCAAAATCCTACTGGGATGCTGAAAAACTGGCAGTGCATAGTCACTGCTGTGTCGTGCCAGTTCTGAGGATAGAGGAAGACAACAGAGGGAACTGGGCACTCTAGTACAAACCTTTTTTTTTTTTTTTTTGTATTAGGTGCTTTTGTTATTATGCACATTCAACCTGTTCATCTAGCTTTTTCAAAAAGAAAAAGGCAATGTAGTTTTCCTATAAAGATATGATATCCTTCCACATCAGTCTTTCATTTACCCTTGAGGATAAGAATTCTTGCTGATAAGAAGTGAGCTATAAAATATGGATACCATGTCTCAAGTATTTAAGGATAAAGCGATAAACATGCAGATGGGGCCATTAATGAACATTAATTGCTTTAAATTAGGTTTTATTGTGCAGTGGGTAAATTGGAAAGTACACATTTGCATTGGTAATAGAAAATTAATTTAAATGCTTCAGGAAGCAAAATATCACCTGATGTGCTAAAACCTGTTATTTGTGGTAGACTTGAAAGGAAACTTGAAGGGCACTGTGTATTAAAATAAAATAAAATAAACTATGCTGGAGGCACACACATGTGTGAACATCTTCTTAGGCATGAGCCCCTGTGTGGCTACCGAGTGTGCTTAGGCCAAGAAAGCTCCAGATGGTGACTAGTTTAATGTTACATGTTCACTGCACTGTGTCGCCAAAGAGTGGTGGCAATGGAATGGTGCACTGGAAACCTATAAATCTGGGAGTTATATGGGCCCTCAGGAGGTAATTGGATCCTCCCTCCTCCCTCCAGGGAGGACGTGTCTTGAAATTTTCCAGAACAGATTGCTGCTACCAAAGGGAAGATGGGCAAGGACCTTTCTCAGTGGCCCATCTGTAGCTACGGCCCATCCCAGCTCACACTAGGCAAGCCTCTCCTCCTGCCTCCCTCAGTCTCTCCAGCCATGGCTTAAACCTTTATCTCATTTAATTTCTGAAGAGCTGGGAACCAGAGCACGTGCGGGATTCGATGGTTCTTTAACGTTCCTAACCTTTTTTCTTCTTTTTAGCACTTTTTTCTTTTAATTATATATATATATATATGTTTTTTCATTATTTTGCTCTGAATCCTGCACTAAAAAAGAGAGTGTTCAAAGGTCGGAAAAATTCTCTAATAAAAGGGGTACGTAACAAAGACCTTCTGTCCTAAGGCAAAAGTGGTAGGAAATTGTCATCACTGTCCTTATACTGATGCAGTCAGCTGTGCTGCTGTTCCTTAAGACGGAGAAGAATAGGAGAGAAATGGGGTTTTAAGGAAGAGCAGGAAATTGAGGCTTAAGCAGCCTTAAATACACCGATGTGGAGTTCAGAAGACAGACAGAGGCTAGAAATTTAAATTTGAGAGCCATCAGTTTATAGATTATTTTTAAAGCCTTGGAATTGGATGAGATGACCTAAGCAGTAAATGTAGAAAACAAAGTTAATATAGAAAGTGCCTCGGGGCACTCGGGCATTACAAGTCTGAAAGGAAGGAGGGATCAGCAAAGAAGACTGAGGAGAAGGGAGGTCAGAGATGAAAGAGAAAAATTAGACGAATGTGGTGTCCTGGAAACCAAATAAAGAAAAATGCTCTAAGAAGATGGGAGTGGCTAGCTGTGTTTAATGCCGCTTAGAGGTTGAGGTTGAGAAAGAGGAGGTCTCCGTTGGCCTTGGCAAAGGCAATTTTACTGGTTTAATAGGAACAAAAGTCTGTTTGAGGCGGATTCAAGAGAGAATGGCAGATGAAAAGCAGAGCTAGTGAACATAGGCGTCCTTTTCAGAGAGTTTAACGTAAAGAGGTACAGAAGACAGGGCAAGAACAGAGGGGACGTGAGATCAAGAGTTAATTTTTTTTTAAGGTATGAGATCTTATAGCAGGAATGTATGCTTAGTGGGAATAATTCAGTAGAAAGGAGAAATGATTATGCTGGAGAGAAAGGAAAGACCACAGAGGAGATGGTATCCAGTCCACAAGAGGAGTGTCATTGATCCTAGATTCATCCAGGGAGAGTTCATCTGTGGTTATTAGATGGTTATTAGATTGTAGGGGTATGATAGAGGGAAGTTTAGGGATTTAATCAAATAAAATATTGAATTGTTCTTTTTCATATTTTTGAATCAAATTTGGTTTCGTGGAATCAGATATTTTCTTAGGCCCTTAAATAACCCATTGGCCCTTGGAAGAGACCAAATGGTCATTACCCAATGATTGGCTAATAGATGGAAAAGGTTTTGCTGTACGTGCAGCCAGAGGTCTTGTAAGTGCTTCCTGCCTACTGGGAAGGCATAGCTGTCCTCTTTGGGAGTCCACCCCTGATATTCCACTCTGGATGCTTCTTGGCCATGTCTTCTGACACCTGGTATTAGACCCCTAGCGCAACCAAGAACAGGCTATGAACTCTAGCAGGACTTACTGAACACGTAAGGATAACTTATAACTATGACGAGAAGGGACTCCCTCAGTCTAAACCTGACCTCCAGGGAATCTTTGCTAGACCAGCTTCCTTCCTGCTTCCACATGGGTTGGGGACAGCTAGCTCCCCTCGTTGCTGGGATACAATGCTCCCCTCGTTGCTGGGAATGGGAATTCCAAGTGTTACTGGAACTTTGTAGACAGGCTCGAATGTCTTCATCCTCTTTCTCCCAAACTCTTTTGAACCCAAATCAGAAGAAAGTCTCTTCTTCTCAACATATTTCAAAGACTGCTCATTTCCTGTACCAGGATTTAACCTCCTTCCCGATGTGAATGACAGTGGCAATTCTCTTCGACTGAAACTATGCCCTACTAACTACAAGGGTGTGTTTTGGATCCATGTCCTGAATAGGACGATTACTGGGATTTGGTTGCCAAGTGTAGTAGTGAGTGAGGGCTACCATAACAAAGGACCACAGACTAGGGGACTTAACTAACAGAAATTTGTTTTCTCACAGCTCTGGAGGCTAGAAGTTCAAGATCAGGGTGTCACGGGGGTTGATTTCTTCTGAGAGCTCTGGGAGGAGGGTCTGTTCCAGGCCTCTCTCCTTGGCTTATAGATGGCCTTCATGTTCTCCCCACGTGCGTGCCTGTGATCAAATTTCTCCCTTTTATAAGGACACCAGTCATATTGGATTAGAGCCCACTCTAATCATCTCATTTTAATTTAATCACCTCTTTAAAGCGTCTCCAAAGAAGGTCACATTCTGAGGTCCTGTGGGTTAGGACTCTGGCATGTGAGTTTTGTAGGGACACGATTTAGCTCCTAACACCAAAATTATGATTTACTCGATCTTAAAAAATATTTTAAAATAGTAATACTTATTAAAAAAAATAGTTTTAAAAGTTGACAGTATTACATGACATGATGAAATCAATGCTCTCTGGCCCCTCCAGCCCCAGTTGCAACATTTGCCCACTGACAGTAGCCACTTTCACATATTTTTTTCTTCTGTCATTTATACCCATATTTCAAAACACCATGCTCATACTGCCATGTCTTTTTCATGATAAAAATTGTGCATTGACTCCACAGTAAGGATTATGAAGATTTTGCTTTCTTGGACCCCCCTATATACACTTCCTGCTCACCTCCAATGCAGATAGATTACCTGATAGTCAGTCAGTGTTTTATTATTACTATGTATTGTTCACAGTTGATCCGCAAAGGCATTATATTTCCTTTCGTGTACTATATTTTGTTGTATGTAGAGCTTAGAGCTGCTTTGTTTCTTTGCTTAGTTTTTGTACCCATCACTAGTTCATCCTCAAATGCTCTAGCAGTACTGACTGCAGCCTCCCGTCAGTGTAGCCAAACGTACTAGGTCGTCTCTATATCCCTCTCGCTTTCTTGGCAGCACCTCTCCTGACACCCTCCCTTTCCAGCCTCAGCTGGGCTCTGGGACTATCCTCCAGTGGTGTCCTCCAGGTTCAGCCTGAGAAAGCCATTCCTCACTCTCCTACGCTGAGTCCCCACTTCCTGGATCACAACCTTCTCCTTTCTTGGTTGACTCCTTCATTTTGACCAAGGCACATACTCCAGTGGCTTCCTGAGAAAGAGTGCATCACTGTTTTAAGATGTTAAATATCTGAATATGACTCTAGTTTACCCTTGTACTTAACTGATAATTTACTGGCTTTACAATTCTGGATTTTAAATTATTTCCCCTGAGAATTGTAGGACCTTCTCCCAAGCTATCCTCTCTGTTAGTCTTGCTAATGAGAATCCTGATCCAACTCTAAGTCTTGACCTTTTGGAAGTGTGTTTGTTTCCTCAGGTTGTTGTAACAAATGACAATAAACTGGGTGGCTTGCAACAACTGAAATTTACTATCTTACGGTTCTGGAAGCCAGAGTCTGAAATAGTGTCAATGGGCTCCAATCAAGGTGTCAGCAGGGTTATGCTCCCTCCAAAGCTCTAGGGAAGAACCCTCTCCTTTTGTCTTCCAGCTTCGGGTAGCTACTGGCATTGCTGTGTTCATGCCCACGTCACTTCAGTCTTCATGGTCAGCATCTTCAAGTCTTTCCACGCCATCTCCACATCATTTTCTCCTCTGTGCATGCCCAATCTCCCCTGGCCTCTCTCACAAGGAAGCTTACCATGGCATTTAGGGTCCACTTGACAATCCAGGATAACCTCCTCATCTTAAGATCCTTACCTTAATTGCATTTGTAAAGACTTTTTTTTTTCCAAATAAGATAACATTTACAGGTTCTAGAAATTAGGAACTGATATCTTCAGGTAGCCATTATTCAGCCATATATGGGAGGAAAACTAGTATTTCATTGTTCTTAGCTAGTAGATGCTTTCTTTGAATTTCAAGATGATATGTTTTGGTGTTAGTCTTTGTCAATCATTTTGCCTTGTAGGCACTTTGAGGGCAATTTAATCTAAAAATTCGTGTACTTTATCTCAGGAATATTTTTTTATTGATCTTTGAACTTTAATCTCTTGTAGTTTTCCTGTTCTCTTTTTAAATAACTGCAACTAGTCAGTTGTTGACCCTCCTAGCTTCTCCTAGGTAGAGTCTCTGATTTACTTATATTTCCTCTTGTGTTTTCTGTCCCTTGAACTTTTTATTCCAGTTCCTAGGATATTTCTCCAACTTATCTTATGTCCTCTAACTGTCCTATTGATTTTAAATTTCTGATATTAAAATGTTAATATCTACTATGGTGTTTTTCCTCTTTATAGCATCCCATTCTTGTTTCATTACCACAATATTTTTTCATTTCTGAGGATGTTTTTAATTAGGTTTTTTAAAAATTTCTGTATCACCTCTCTTTTTCCAAGTTTTCTTTTTTTGAATTCAGTTTGTTTGTTTTTACCTCTTTCTTTCATGTGGGAAGATTGTCTCAAATATTTACATGTTTGCTCATACTTAGTGGTGAGGTGATACAAATTTAAAATGTGATTACTATGAGTCAGCTCTTTTGCTGGGTGATCTTCAAATGTCAATTTCTCTATGTCTTTTTTTTTTTTTTTTTGTATAGGCGGTCTTTTTTCTCAGAAATTTTCAAGCCTCTCCTGGGAGTGTGAGCTGGGCTGTTAGCACTCTGGGGAGCAGGGTGAGGAAAGGGACAGGATTTCTCCTCCTTTGAAATCAGACTTCTACTTTGCCCCTCTCTTAGACCTCTCTTGCTTGGCCCTCCAATGGGCTCGTTGCTCCTGAGTTCACATTACTCCCATTCAGTCTCAGCAGAAAGTCCACGTCCCTTTTTCAGGATGGGGGAAGTGCCTTAGAGACACAGGACCCCTCATGTTTCTGAACCTCTTTGTGGGTCAGCAGTGTTTGGCTGCTCACCTCTTGGTCTGGCCCCATCTCCATTCCTTACAAAGTTCTCTCTCTTGAGAATGGGAGAGGCAATCATAGCAAGCAGGAGCTGTCAACAAAATTTCTGAAAGCAGAGCTGAAATTTAAATGTGTGGAGTGTGGGAGGAAGACCCTTTTTATTCCTTGACTGTTTTCTTTGTCATGTTTCAAGAGAAAGCAGAGATAAATGTGTGGATTCAACTGACCATGTTTAACTTTTGTCTGAAATAGCAGTAAATGTAGCATCCAAATAATCCATTCTAGCTTTGGCTGTGCCACATCCAATCTTCCTTCCAGTATAAGAGGATGAAAAGTTCAGGCCTGCATGCCTTCATCGCAGAAGTTCTGTCTGCATTCCTCATCTTTGAAGAGCTAAGGTTTGGACAAGAATGTGAACAGAAACAAATAAAACACACATGCACAAATACACTTCCTGAGTATATATAATAATTTTAAATGTAAATTTAATTCTAAAATTGATCTCCCTAAATCTATATCTAAACTCAGATTTAGAAAAAAATAAGAAACTATATTTTTTCATTTTGAGAAGGGAATAATATATACATTACTCAATTTCTAATACTAGAAGATACATTTATATTCTATTTCATTCAGAAGAAAGGGCGTTTGGGTTATTTCATTGAGTATAGGGCTTCCTCAAGAAAAAAATGGGTAGGAATGTTTCCACATTTGCAAAATGAAAATGTCCCAATAAAGGGTTTTCTCCCAAAGGCTAATCCAGTTTTCAATTTGGAAGCTTCACCTTCTACCATTTGAGATAACAGTTTTTCCAGTTTGAAAACAACATAAGATTCAGTCTCCTCTGGATATCTAGTTACATAAAAGTGTTTTAACAAAAGCAGTGAGGCCCAGAGAAATGACTAGAAAGTTAAATGAGGATTAGAATCCGATTTGGAAATCAGCCTGAAGCAGCCTAAAGGACTCACCTCTCTCTCCAGCTTCCACTAACAGCCCACGCGGCATCTCCCTGTGCTGTCACTTTTTTCTCGGTGCATCTGCATCCTTCTTTTTATTTTGACTGTCCATCCACTGTATCCACCAGTGGGACTCCTGACGCCAGCTGGCCTGGCTGGGGAGCTCACGACCAAGAGTTCCCCTCAGGTCCCTTGCTTGTCCCTGGTCTAGGAAGAGCCACCTTGCACCGCAGGTAACCCAAAGCTGCTTCTTGGAACTATTAGTTTGCTAGGGCTGTTGGAACAAAGTAGACTGGGCAGCTTAAACAATAGAAGTTTATTTTCTCACAGTTCTGGAGGCTGAACGTTTGAGATCAAGATGTCAGCAGGGTTGGTTTCTTCTCAAGCATCTTTCCTGGGCTTGTAGATGGCTGTCTTCTCCCTGTGAGTTCACATGGTCTTCCATCTATGCAGGTCTGTCTCAATCTCCTCTTCTTGTAATGACACCAGTCATACTGGATTAGCGCCCACCGTAATGACCTCATTTTTCTTTAATTACCTCTCTAAAGACCATACTCCAAATAAGGGCACATATTGCGGTATTGCATGGTGAGGATTTCAGCATATGGATTTTCGAGGGACATGATTTAACCCCTAACAGACTCTATGTGGACAGAACCGCCTGAACCTGGAGCCGAATCTCAGGATGCAAACACCATCATCGCCACATCCACGCCATGTTCATTCCCATTACAGTTCCATTAAACAAATGGATATTTACTGAACTGTCCAAGATAGGAGCCACTCATCTCAATTATAGGTAGGACCAGGCTCAATACATTTCCCAGGTGGATTACTTTATGATCCCCCTCCCATCCCAAGAAACACAAATAACGATTTTTTTAAGTTCCCATTGCCAGCTTGTGGTAGTCTACCTCAAAGTTTTTGAGGTCTAAGTCATAATTTTCCAAATTATTTATGAATGTGTTCTTCAGAAAAGACCAGGAAGAGTTGACAAGTCTTATGAAGTCAAGATAAATGACACGTTCTGCTCCCTTTCATCTGTAAGATCCATTACGCTGTCAAAGGAGTAATTTCGATGGCTGTGATTTGTTCCTCAGAAAGTTATTTTGCTTCTTCCAGCACCCTCTCCTTGGGTGTGGTCATCAGCAGGTTTGGTGCTTAGTTAGAAAATCTCATCAAGTGAACTAGAAATAGGAGGAGTGTCAATGTCATAGTAAGTAGAGAAAAGTTGGCTTTTTATTTGCCTATTTTCAAATACCTACTACATGATGATGTGTGCAGCAAATCTCTGGGGTAGAGCCAGGGTCATCTCTATGAGTGTTGGGGAGATTTCCAGATTAAAGGAAAAAAATTGCCTGTCAGATCAATTGGGCCTTGGGTTACATTATATGGAAGTAAAATGTAAGAATATATATGCTGTTGTCTTTTGAGATTCAGAGGTTTCTGCAGGTTGTTTAGGTTCGTTTGCATTTTGATAGGATACATTCTCTCTACCAAAAAAGATGAAATAAAAGATAAGAAATACCATTAAAAGAGGAGGTAAAAAAGTCAGATTTCTGTCTATTGCATTCTTAATGGTTTGCATCCCTGCACTTTTTTGCCTGCTGATGTGATATCTGGCTGGAAGGAAGGCCTTTCTATTAACAGGATGTCAGTAGCTGGTCTTCCTACAATGGTCATGAGTATTTCTTGGCATCTTAAATTTCATTTAGGCATGTGTATGTATATATACACACACGTTGTGTATGCATATATGTGTGTGTGTATATATACACACATATGTTCTATATGTATATGTGTGTGTGTATATATATATTTCACACATTTTTTGCCCAAGAAAAAATAAATTGAAAAAGAGGATTACATATCATTTTCATTCCCTGAGCTGTATTTCTTTTTTAGAAAGATTTGTTCTCAGGATATTATTAGCAATGCCATGCCCATGTTGCTTCACACTCGTTTCTCTTATATGTCTTATGACATTGTGTTGTAAATATTTGATTACATCTCTTTTCTCTCCTTTTGAATTTGAATCATACTAGACTCAAATAAATCTTATTTGATATTTCAGCAAATATTGTACTTGGCCAAAATGTTTACTTATTTATTGTTCCATACTGAGTTCTTTAACTTAGAGAGATAATTTGAGAACTTGGGCCTACAGTATTTGGTAATGCTCTTATCTTTAATACATATTTTCTGTCAGTTCATTTTGTGCGTCTGTAACAGAATACTGCAGACCGGGAAATTTATAGTGAACAGAAACTTAGGGGCTCATGATTCCCGAGGCTGGGAAGTCCAAGATCAAGGGGCTGTCATCTGACGAGGGCCTTCTTGTTGTGCCATCCCATGGTGGAAGGCAGAAGGGGAAGGGACAGTGAGAGACAGGCACGAGGGGGTGGAACTTGTCCTTTCCTAACAACCCTGCCCCTGGGAGAACAGCATCCATCCATTCACTCTGCCCCGATGGCCTCATTGTTGCATTGCTGCGTTGGGGTTACATTTCTGACACATGCTTTTTTGGGGGGACACATTCAAACCAAGACCATTAGTGTAGCATTATGACTAATATTTAAAACCACATAAAAGCAAGATCGGCCTTCTTGACTGAAAAGCAATGTGAAGAACTGACAATAGTAACAGTGTCGCTTAGATTTAGATTCTGACTCACCTCATTATGTGTGTGACTACCAATTACGACACCATCCACTTCATTATTTTTTATTTTTCTTATCAATTCAGCTATTTGTGCAGCCCTTACAGCATGGGGAAGATCTCCGTAGGGAACGATGTGGGGAGAATTTCAGACAGATGCTTTCATTATTTATAAAACAATGCATTAAAGTGTCAACCCAGAACTCACCCTGGGTGCGGAGATAATAGGAAAATTACATGTATCTTCTCAGCTGGTCACGGAAGGAAGAAGTCAGTCCTGTAGGAACCAGGGGAATTAGTGCCATGGGGCTGCTCTCCCCGTCGCTACCCCCTCACTGTCTGGCTTGCCTCAGCAAAATTTTTCTCTGCTTATTTCCTTTCCGCATGGTGATAAAATCATCCAGTACTGACCTGTTCCTTTGTTAGGTGGACAGATAGGGCCAGCGCTTGTCTCTGGGTTTCTGGTGTCAACAACATTGTAGGATGTTAGGATGCTATGGGATGCTATGTAATAGTCAAAAGTTGGCTGGTGACCGAACTGGCTAGTTAATGAATTAATGAAAGGAAAAGTGTGAGCATCTCCTTAAAATGCCCTAAGAGGCTTGTTTAAGGCCCATGGCCACATTCCCATTGCCTTAACCCAAGAGACTGGGGCCGTCGGCTTCTAAATGGCCCAGCCCCCAGCGACTGTGTAGCTCCTTAATGTGAAACGATAATGTAAACACATTCACGCATGCGCATTTGGCCCCCTTATTTACCCTCCCCTTCCTCATCTGGCCACCGCTCACATATCAGACCTGGGCCTGCTTCAAGCAGTTGCCACAAGGCGAGCCAAACAGTTCCTCCCCAGCATGCACGGGTCCTCACCATCTTTCTGGTGTTCTTCCCGTTTGTTTCCATGGGAAGAGCTCGCTCAAACACTGCTCTTTCCTCCAGCTTTCTGCTCCCACAGACACCTTCTTCCATGGAGGTTGCCTGCTGGTTACTGTGGCAACAGTACCGCATGCAGCAGGTTGCTCTTTGAGGTAGACATCACACATTCATTCATCAAACATTTAGTTCCAAGAGACATGGCTCTAGTCTTGAGGGCCTTCATCTGTCCAGGGAATTCAGGTATAAGAAGACATAGGGGTGCCAAGACCCCAAAGGCCCTGTTGTAAGCCAAAAAACAAAAGTGGTAGAAACATGGGGAAGGAAGTCAAGGGAAGGAGAAAGGGTACCACTCTGGGCTGCAAGGAGAGGCCCTGAGCCCCTCCCGGCACAGTCCGTGGACAGGTTTGCTACCCAGGAGGTGCCAGAGTTTATGCATGGGGGGACAGCCACTCTGAAAGACCTTGGGCCCATCCTAGCACCTCTCCCTGGGGGACCAACTGACCCAAGCAGGCTGCAACACTGTCCTTGGCCTTTTAACCATTTTCTGCACTTCTTGATGGCATGTAGGAACCTTGTCACACCATCATGTCACCACTACATGGTCAGAAACCTCCGCTGGACCTAAACACGTGGCCCTGCAGCCCAGCCCCTGCAGTGTGGAACCGGGTAAACTGGCAATCGGCTCCCCCTCCCCACATTTGCAAGCTCTATGAGACCACTGGGCTTTGCTGAGAGGGCCAGAGAGGATGAATTTGGATTAAGCGTCATTACATGATGCGAAGGGGACACTTCTGTGACCCAAGTACAGCAAACCATGTTTCAACAGAGGAGTAGACAATGTGCTAGCACAGCTGAGGGAGGTGTCATGTTACTGTACTCCCAAGAGATGAGACCGCATCTCTGGGTTCTGTCCCCATGGCCCCCATAGGCCAGCTTGTGCAGAAGACTAGGGTCTGACCCACCATCTTGGTATAAACATCCCCTCCTCCAACCCCGACAATTTTTCTTCCCACTCCAGGGATAGTTACGTTTCCAGGGAATGCTGAACTTCCTAAGAGCCATTGCTGGAATCACAGGCATGAGGGGAGAGTTGGAAGCACACAGGTGAGGCGGGAGGGCAGGGAGAAAGAGCACGATGGCTTTGGAGCCACATACTTGTGGCTGGGGCTGCTGGCTTTGCCACTGACTAGTTACGTGACATTGGACAAGTTATTTAAGTTTGATGGGCCTCCAATTTTAAAATCAGTAGAATGGGGGAAGTTAAGTACTTAACTACTTATCATTAGGTTATGGTTGCCTAAAATCCTCAAGAACGTGCCGTGTAGACATTTGGATCCTTTGCCTAGTTGAAATAGTGGACTCTTTGTATAGGGTTCTCCACAGTTGTGGCTCTAACAAAGAATGATAATATTCAGTTATATAAACTTTGATTGGACCAGTTTGAATCATAAATGTCAGCAATAAAACTAGCCACAAACAATATGCTTTATGCTGATCAAGATAAGACTAGTTTGTTAATAAGCAATTGTTATTTTATTATTATTACTTTTTCTTTTTTTTTAGCTCCCATCATGCTCTGCCAGGAAAATAAGCAATTATGATGCCTGTCTGGGACCTTTGTCAGATCTGAGAAATGGGTAGAGACTATTCTTTCTCTCCCATCCCCCACACTCAAACGGTTCGCAAGACCTCTCTCCATCCGGGTTTCCTTGGTTATTGCTTTTTATAATCTCTTAGCTTCCATCTTTGCACACCCCCCCACACACCTGCAAATCATCCTCCACCCTCCTGCTACTGGACTTAACCTTCCAAAAAAGCAAAACTGATCCTACCCCTTACCTGCCTATGCCCTTCATTGGACTTACTGTTCTAGACTGACAAAGGGTGGGCATGCGAGGCTTGTAATTACCCTAGACTCTCTTCAGTGCCATCCTTCGTATAGTCCACCATGGACTGAGTGCTTCTAATGAAATCACTTTAAAATGTATTTTCTTAGCAATAGATTATTTCTTCAAAGAAAATCTGATTTAAAGACTGATATGGAAAATGAATAAAACTGGGCTGCTGTGGTCGAGCTCCAGGGTGGAGGTCTGGAACCCCAGCACAATTTATTCCATTACTTCCTCCTCCTCCTTTCTCCTGAAGCAAGAGATTCTATGCAGCCCAATTTTGAAAACACTAAATCTGGATTTGCTGAAACTGTGGCCTTTTATTGAATAGTCCTTCTTCTCTCATGCCTCATCCAGAACTGTCCTCTTCTCCCTTTTCCACACTGTCTGTGTGAAAATACTTCCTTGTCTTTTAGTATTCAGTTCAAGCATCACCCCTGGTGCAAAGCCTGTACAAAATCAAGGATCTACCTGTGCAAAATCAAGGGTCTACCTGAGCAAAATCAAGGGTCTACCTGGGCAAAATCAAGGGTCTATTTGATGTGATTGCTTGGACATATTGTCATCTATTGCTCCTGGAGGCCAAGGAAAAGGTGTTATTTATGTTTGTGTCTGGATCTTAGAGGGTACATCATAAATATTTGGGGAGCTAATAAAACACAATTAATAAACTTACGAATTATTTTTCTTCCCTGAAAACATTAACTAGGACAGGGCTCCATTTAGATGTTAAGGATGCTTGTCCATATTCAGACATCTATGTATTTAAAAATGTATATATGCCCTCTTTGTATCCACAAATACGTATTGAACTTACTGAAATGTGTGTATAAATATTTAGGCAGCATAATAACTTTTCAGGGCAAACAATCTTCATATCATTTCTTTTCTCTTGGTATTCACCATGCTAAGTAAAATCTTGCCTCCTGAAGCTTAATGTTTTATTTCTCTTCTGTGTTTAGTCCAGCCTTTGTTTCTATGCAGTTATGTTTAACGATTTGTAAGAACACAATGATTCTTGGATACATGCTGAATTATCAGAGGAACTCCAGCTGTAAATGGGGCAAATGCAAGAGAATGGCTTTGACTCCAAAGGCCACCAGTAACTCTTAGGGAACTAAAAGCAGTAGATCCTGGAGCTGCAGTGCTTAGATTATAGACTTGACACAAAAGAGACTTCATAACAGCAAATTTTGTTCATTAAGCTAAAGTGCTTAAGGTGAATCCATAGTGGAAACCTCATTAAAGCCCAATAAAGAAAGAAGCTCTTATATTGATATTTTAAAATAAATGATGGGTTTATTTCTTTTGTTTAGATCATGATGCAACCTTGCATCAGTTGATGGATTTTTCCCATGTCTTTTGTTAGTGCCAAATGAACATAATTCCAGAAAAGCACCTTATTAGCGTTATTTGAAAAAGAAAATTGTTGACATGCTTTCAAAAGCAACTTTATACCCTCCTATTCATTTTTATAAACAATAAATTAAATTACCTTTAGGGATTCTATGTGAGACTTTTTCTTGTTTATATAAGACCCTGCATGCATTGAATAAAAGTTATTTCATGAAGATTTGATATAACAGTGTTGTCAAAAGATTTATTTGCACTACTTGTGCTATTCTCTGTGTCTTGTATACTTAAAGTATCTGCTTATCCTTCTTACTATTGACAGTGCGTTAGAGATGGGGGTGTAAAATATATCGTTTATGATATTTAAATGTCAAACACTCCTTCATCCAGCTACAGTCCAGCTATATATAACTGCTCCCATTAAATCTGTCTTATTTCCTCAGTTGGAAATGTCAATTAAAGAAGGAATCTAATCTCATTAGAAAAGCTCAGTGACAATACCATGATATTCACATTTGTCTGTCAAATTGTGTCTCTTCCCACATCTTGATGTTTTAATTAAACCTGGATGTGCCTTGGCAGAATTTTTACTGATGGAGACAATCTCTAAAGCAGTCTTTTTTTTTATTGTATGTTTATTAAGACATTACAAAAACATGAATTCTAGCAGGTATTATTTCATCATTGATTTAGTATATTTATAATTCCTTTAGTATATTTATAATTCCTAGTATGTTTATAATTCCAAAGTTGTCACTTTGTTCCAAGCAAGTGCTAGTCAAAGCACTGTAGAAAAAGAATTGGTAGCCATCTATACAAATAGATTTTGGTTTATTTGACAAAGTCCTTTCATTGTTGTAAAACAATCATCAGTTCTTGGGAAACATTCTCTCATTATATGGTTAATTTTTATTAGTGTTAATAAAGTACTATTTGCTTGCATTTTTTTCTTGTAGGGGGTAAAAACTTTGGCAATGATAACAACAAAAACTAAACAAATATTTAGTCACTTAGCATTATAGAATACAATTGCTTGTATCTTCAGTTTTAAAAAGTTTGTGGTAAGAAAATTATAAACCACAAAATCGGAATCTGAAAACAATTAAAATATGGCTAGATGTATTTGGAAGCTAGTCTTTGTTTTTTGAATATAAGTAGGTATTTCTATACCAAATTACTCTGCATGCCTCTCTACTTCAAATGATCTTTGTATACGGGGAAATCAAAAAGGTAAAGTTGAGAGCTAAGTCACTTTCTACACGGCCTTTAACATTTACTTATTGAGAAATAGTTAAGCAGTTGTAATTTTGGAGAAAGCTGTTTTGGGTAGCACAGATAAACACTGATTTCACACATACACGCATTACTCCAATAACTAAACAAACTATTTTGATCAGAGCAAAAATATTCTCTATTTTCTACCATATATAATTTCTAGGAATCTGCATAAAATAAGTAATCTTTTCTCTTCTTCTCTCTTTTGTATTTTAATGTTTTTTAATGTACCTTTGCACTGTTTTTTTCTACTTGGATGCTTCAAAAGTTGGTCTGTTTTAAACTACATTTCTAAATCCAGAGGCGCCATGTTCGGAAGCATTGGGAGATGTTTAATTTTTGAACTACTTTAAATGACTAACTCAAATGTTGGCATTAATAGTTGACACCATCCAATTCTTCTGAAAGAAAGTCTTCACTTGCAGTCAGACATGTAAGTGGAATCAGGGCTGGGAGACTTGTGTGCATAATTTTAGTGTGCTTCTCCAAAACTCAAGTCTAAGAAGAGACTTCTCATTATGCATGCATTGGTGAAGGATGAGAGGTGGGCCAGTTGATCCTAGAAACAGATCCCATTGCAAGCCTGTTGCTTGCTAGAGGACCAAACTTTGAATGACTCCTGGATCTGAAATGTTCCCATTGTGTTGTCATCCTTGCACTCAATATCCTTTCACACTCTTGATACTTGAATTGACAGCCCTAACCTGTTATCACTGGGTAGTCCAGCTCTATGACATGAAATGTACAGCCATTACAATGTATTTCACAGTGGCATATGACAGCCAGTATGCTAGCAGAAGACCCATTCAAGCAAGAAGTTACTAGATGCATTTAAGAGCTGCTTCTGAGGACAATGACAGCAGTAAAACACACTGTGTGTATATGCATGTGTATAATACATACATATACAATGCATAGAATAAATATGGGTATAATGTATATACACAATACAAACTTGTTTATACAGCATTTATGATTTTGTTCTTTAGCTTCCAGCAAAGACATATAAGTGAAAAATGATCAATAGATAAAATGAGTATTCAGCACACAGCATAGAGAAGTGACCTATTTGGCAGTGGCTGGTTCTCTTAATCTGACAGTCTTCTATTTCTAATAGATAACTATCATTTAACTATTATTCTCTCTGCCATGATTCCAAAGCAAACCAAAGAAAAGAGATAATGCAGGTCAAACCATTCATTTTGGCATTAAGTAGATCAGATATCGATTCTTTTCCTTGAGTCAAAAGGATTTATATGCAGATAGTTTATTTCTCTTATTGCCTCATTTTTTTATCATGTAAAAGATAGAAATAGGACTACTGATTGTGTGGAAGGAGTTTTAACTCTTGCATATTTGGCATGGAAATATGAAAGATCAAAGTCCACATCATATTTTGTCGCCTTACTCAAGTTTATAGCGTAAGCACATATCTATGATTCCGATCAATCATTTGTGTGGTGGGTCAGGTTTCATACCACCAGCATGCATTTGTGTTAGATACTACATAGAGAATAAACATGGCATTAATTCACTAATTCAATGAACATATATTGAGCATCAACAAATCTGAGGCATCGTGTAGCTGGGATGTTCTATTTTACAGGAATGTAATGTAAATGCGTTATGCTCAGACATCAACAGTGTACCTCTTTCATGATGAGATTAAATGGGAAAAGAAGTAGAATTATACTTCAAGTAGATAATATATCATCTCTTAAACACAGACGCACAATGGGAAAGAGAACAGCAACTGCATTTCATTCCTGTTTCTCCTCATTTACCTAGAATAATTTCCAGAAACTTCCAAGGAGCTGAGAGATGTGATGTACATTCATGTCATGTTGCTTAGATTCCCCACCAAATCGTAAGGGCCAGAGAGTAATTCAGAGAATGAGATGTTCAAAATACATTTTAGATGCTCCTTTAATGACAGTGACAGACAAAATCACAGGTATATAGCTTTGGGGTTATATTTTAAAACTGAAAATAATTTCATTTTTGGAGTGTACAACTTTATTCACCTAAGTTATTACTTTTTCACTGGAAAAGTAACCCATCATTAAATTTTCATACAGGGAGGAAGGCATTTGCCTGCAGTTGCACACAACTCATCATCACACTTTCTCATTACCATTCACGTCTCCTCCAATTTGGGGTCTCATTTTCCTTACAAACACCGCTTGAAAAGCTTCCTCTTCGCCTATTTATTCAAGCAAATGATGACCTTTCAAGTCAAGAAAATAACTGTCACAAGTGAAAAGATATTTTTATTGATGTGAAGACCAGATTGTGGTTTATTTCACAGCAATGTCTTTATTCCCCCTTAATAATTACGGTTTATTACCTGTGTAAATAAGTGCTGAAATGGTGCTTAGTACAGCTCAGAGGCCAAAGCCATCTAAAAAATGTCTTGAGTTATTGTAGTTTCTGTTGAATGCAAGGCAACTGAACCTGTTCAGTGGCTTCTATGTTCTATCTTGTGTTGGCTAGGCTTGTGTGGGAAGTTTTGATCATCATTTTTTAATTGTTGTTTGAATTTAGTGCATCTGATAATATTACCATCCTTAAGACACTGAATGATCAAGATAACCCTTTTGTCAAGAAGGTCATGATCTTTGCAGCTAAATTTCAAAATAGAAAGGGTTACTGATAAAGCAAGTACTTTTAAGGTCAAGAAAAGTTAAAATGTCATATGTTTGTACCAGGATTTCATATTACCTGTATAGCTATGGAGATTCCTGTCCCCATTGTAGAAGGAGACTTAGAAGATAACGTTATATGTCCTTGGTGAAGAGGGATGAGATTCATGGCCATATGTTTCAGATACATTTTATTATGCACCAATGGTCTACATTTACTTTTCATGCTATTCCACATTGTGTAGTCCGATGCACATAATAATCAGACATACATTAAAATGTCGGTTTTGGTATTTTAATAGTCACTGCAGATAAAGGTGCAATTTAATTTGTGCATGTTTGTTTCTCCCTTTCCTCAGGCTCTCTTGTCTCCCTTTTTGTTAAAGAAATACTGAGCAAATACCAAATATATACTGAAAAAGCCAGAAGAACCTTTACTTTATATATTTTTTTATAAATATGATGGTAAAATGTTCATTTTGTGAATATTTTCAGTATAACAAATATACAAAATACTTCTGTTAAAAATAATCTGTGCAGTGAGACAGATTTACACTCTCCACCCCCAGTGAATAAATTATTTTTTCCACAGCAGAAGATTTGTGTGGTTTCAAGGCATGCTATTAAAAGTTTCCTTGCGGTGGAAACTTCTGAGTTTGGGATGGGTTTTTGTGCTATAACACATGGTGTGTTCTTTTTTGTGTGTGATTTGGTCACAGTTGGCTGAAAGTCAATTACTTTGAATTTGGGCAACTTATGTTTGTAACACATCTAGACAGGGTGCATTTAAAGAATGACTACAATATGCAGAATGTCTCTAAACATGCTCACAGTTGAGCTCACTTTGGTATCTTAGATTTGTAGGAAATGAAGGGCAGAAATGATTACATATTTCCAACTCACATATCAGCCAATCTCTGAAAAATCTGAAGCACTTTCCATCTCTAAAATGATCTGGTAGTGTGCACATCAATCCAGGAGGCAGTACACCCTACAGGCTGGATGTGAGATGTATCTAAGTACTGCCGCGGAGGAGGGCAGGCGTGGTGGTGGGTGGTACTGGGAATAGAATAGTACAGGTTTCAGGGGCTGTCAAAATTGAGACCCTCTCGGCCGGGTGCGGTGGCTCACACCTGTAATCCTAGCACTCTGGGAGGCTGAGGCAGTGGATCACTCAAGGTCAGGAGTTCGAAACCAGCCTGAGCAAGAGCAAGACCCCGTCTCTACTAAAAATAGAAACAAATTAATTGGCCAACTAAAAATATATAGAGAAAAAGTTAGCCGGGCATGGTGACACATGCCTGTAGTCCCAGCTACTCGGGAGGCTGAGGCAGGAGGCTCGCTTGAGCCCAGGAGTTTGAGGTTGCTATGAGCTAGGCTGACACCACAGCACTCTAGCCCAGGCAATAGAGTGTGACTCTGTCTCAAAAAAAAAAAAAAAATTGAGACCGTCTGTCTTTCTAGGCATATAGACAAATGGAGACAAAAAAGCCCATGAGGCATAGCGACTAACACACTGCAATTTCTCCCTAAAATCTGGCTAACACAGTGAGTGAGACAAACACTGGTTTAGTCTTCATTTATATAATTTTGATAATAAATAAATCTATGAAAGGAATTCACTAACTTTGCCTCCAAATTTACCAATGCCTTTCAAACCTCCCCGTGGTGGTACTTAGCTAGGCTGAGGGGGCCCCACTGGATGCTGTGCTTTTATGAATTTGTTTTATTTTTTAAAATGGATTTTGATGTTTGTGACTTACGTGGCTTCATCCAGCTAGTGGCATGAAGAGGCAGGATTAGTTTAGCCTGGATGCAAAGGACGGCAGGCAAAGTGCTTTCTTCCTTCTGCTTTTAATTGCTGCCTGCACGTTCGCAAGTCTTGTGAAGGATCGTGCTGAAGGAATAATAGAGAAAAGATGCTCACTTGATATAGAGGTTTATTCTAACCCCATCAGCTGTCAAATTCACAACCTCTAAATTTAAGAGTGTTTTCGTTAATGAGTTTTTCTTGAACTTATGAATCTGTCAGTTGTGTGGGAACTCCTTCTTCTCTAAGGCGACCTATTTAGCATGAAGGAATGTATTTATAATCTTCATTAAATAAGCTGCCTATCACCATGCACAGGGATACATCCTCTGTCTAGCCACCGTGGTCAGCCTAGGGTATACGAACCATGTGGTGCCAGTCCTCCCCCACCCAGGACCCCTCCTTTTGATCCTCCTCCTCACTGCTGTTTGTTTGAATCTTGCTTACATGCCTCAAAATCTAGCTGAATCCTGTACTCGTTGAGACCTTTCCTATCATCCCTATCCAAAGAGGCACCATCTGCAGAGTCCCTGTTATTTGGGCCCTGTGTTAGGCACTGTGTATTTGGCTAGAAAGCCAGTGGTGAGGCCATGTAGAACAATGGATATTGATTCATGCTTTGTAGTCTCATTGTGCTCTGCTGCTTAACCATTGTGTGACTTGGGGCAAGTTATCTAATTTCTCTGAGTCCTAGTTCCATCATCACTAAAATGAGCATAATCAAAGTAGAATCTTCACAGGAATGTTCTGAGGGTTACATGAGATGGTGTCTATAAAGGTTAGCACAGTGTACATAGTCAGCACCCAGCGAAATGCTACCACTTCCAGTCCTCATTAGGGGCCTGGAAAGTGGATACTACTACCATCTATACAGCTGGTAAGTGGAAGAATGAGAATTTAAATCCAAATTTGGGGGACAATAAAGTCCAAGCTGTTCTCTGTTTTCTATATCTTGCCTCCATCTAAACTCCTAAAATATTGATTTGTAGCTAAGTTAACATTTATGATAAACTATATTCTGATATAGTTTATACAGATACTGCATAACCCCAGCTGTATTAGCAGTAAAAAAAAAAAAAGGACAGGCCCATAGCTTATACATAATAAGAGGGTCTCCAAAAAATGTCTTAATTTGTTGCTTGGTCATCAAGATCATCAATTGTGTTTGCAATTTTTGTTTATCTTTTTTTTGTGTAATTGTGTAGTTGATTGATATATGAAAATAAGAACAATTACTTCAGAAGCATTAAGGAAATGCAGGACAACTTGTGATTGCCTTATAGAAACAAATAGAACTGAATAAAAGAGGGAGGCTGCTCCCTTGGCTGTTCTTTCTTTATTCAGCATCCTGAAGTTTGTTTGTCAATGGATGTTTGTCAAGAAATACATTAACTTCATATGATGTAGGCCACAGGCACTTCCTTTTTTATTCTACTACCTAGTGTCCAGTTTTGATTTTGTATTAATGTCAATAACTTCACTAGATCATAGACTGGTAGAAGATTCACAGCAGATCGGTAGAAGTAGGACAGATTGGCCCATTTTGAAGAAGGCTCTAGGTGTCCTTTAAATGCTCATGTTTTAAATTGCAGTAAAGAGAAGCCATGATGGATACTGGTACAGGAATCACTTCTAAGGACTGAACAGAGCTAAGGCCTGGGTTTGAGATATTGGACTCAGTCTTCAGTCCTTACAAGGGGGTTTCATCCCATCCCATCCATGCACTATTAGATTTAAAAACATGAATCAATTTTTGAATTAAATGAAATAGAAACTTAAAGGAAAATTATTATCATTTAAAAATACTGGAAACAAAGAACTGATGGGCTGCAAACTGTAGGCAAAAGTGCAAAAATATGAGAACGTTTGGTTTCATTACTCAGGTTATAATTTATATGCAGACATGGTATGCTGCGTGTGATTTGCTATTCCAAATGCAATCAAGTCATCTTTGTTTGATAGATTGGTATTTTGAGTTTTCATAACAAAAGCTTTTCTAGACACTATTGCTTGACTCTCTCCTGACTTGGTATTTGAAACCAGATAATGGGATATCTTATAAATACAACACAGACCTCTCTAGTGTGTGCCCCACGACCTGCACGGATCATCAGAGCTCAGACGTCTCCCAGGCGAGGAAGGAATGAAGGCCAAGGAAGTCCTCTTGATTCTGAACCTTGTAATATTTACCTCTATGTGTCTGGACAGAGATTACCCTTCAAGTACTGCCAAGGACTTCTAAAATCGGTGAGATGAAGTTTTAGATCACTTTCCATAAGAGTGCCTCTGTGCAGTGATCATTACTCTGCAGGGAAACTGCCTAGGGGTGGGGAAATAAGAAAATCCATTCTGATCACAGGGGAAGGTCTTATCACTTGTGAAATGAACGCACCCAGGAGATATAAGAAAATAATCTAAATATGGCTTTTATTCTTCTTTTTGTCACCGCTCAGCTATGATAGTTTAAAAAAACGTTCCATCCCTATGTTGGGAATAAATGCCTACCTAAAAAGTCAAGTGTCCAGCACAGGCCTTGGCACCCGGCAGGCCCAGTGCTTCCCGGTTCCCTCCTTGTCCCATAGAGAATCCATCTGGTCAACTCTTGCTATGTCTACACAACGGCAAATACCACATCAGAAAGCAATAAATCAACACACATGACTAGTAGCCTTTAATGGATCTGCTTCATTTCACATCTCGGCAAAATGTTTATTTCAAATTAATGTGTCCTGACATAAGGAGGGGGTGTTTTCAGCCAAAATATTTAATTTGCAGCTGCCTCATGATTGATACGTTGTCAGAGGGCCATGTGTAAATGATTGCTCTGGTGACAGGCTACTGAAGATAAGGGATTTAAACTGCTGCGTTGGAAGATAATAGTCAGCTTCCATATGTCTCTAGCCCTTGTGCGTTTGACTTTCATGGTCCCTCTGAAGTGTTGACCAGTTGAAAGAACCCTGTTGTGTCTTTTCTTCCCACTGGCAGCCATTTACAGAGGAGAACAGAAGGGCAGGGCAAGTGGTTGGGATTTAAATAAAGATTATCATTTCAGGTTTTTGACTTTGTAAGATGGCAACATTGGCCCAGCTAGTTTTGAGAGATGGTGAGCCAGCTCAGACAACTCTGAGTAGTTCTTCTTTCCTTTCTTTTCTTTTCCTTTTCTTTGCTTTTTAAAAAAGTTTCCTCTTCCTTTCCTTTTTCCCCCTTCCTTTCTCTTCCCTTCCTTTTCTTTCTTTTCCTTGACTGATCCTATATCATTGGAACAACCTGAACACTTACTCAGCATGGAGAAATAGCAAATTTGGTGGATGCGTACCCTAAAGAAATGAACCCTTAAGTGAGTACTTGCTGTTAACTAGCTCTTAATCAAGGCACTATTTCATCCTATTTAACTCTTATGCCAGATAATCACTATTAGTAGGTATCAATGTGCCCATTCTACAGTAGAAAAAACAGTAGCTTACAACTTGCAAGTGAGAGAAACAGCATTCAGACTGGAGCCTAAGCCTAAGTACAGTGTACTGTACTCACACTCCAGCTGCTATAACTAAATCATGTTTGTTATAACTAAGAGAAAGACTAATTTTAGAATGTTGAAGATTGATCACTTGGTAATTAGGTAAGATTGAAATGTTCAGATTCATTCAAACAACAAATATTTCTAGGAAAGAAATAATTTCCTCATTTATGTAGAATTATGTTGCTTCGGGGGCCTTGTTGATTTCATAGGACACTCATCCCTTGAGATCCATGGGGAATTGGCTCCAGGATCTTCCTTGAATACCAAAATCTGCAGATGCTCAACTCCCTGATACATATTTTTTCATATACTTTAAATCATCTCTAGATTACTTATAACACCTAATGCAGTGAAAATGCTATGTAAATAGCTGTTATCCTGTATTGTTTAGGGAATGATGACAAGAAAAAAGTCTGCACATGTTCAGTACAGATGCATGTTTTCCAAATATTTTCAATCTGTGGTTGGTTGACTCCACAGATGTGGAACCCACAGATACAGGGAACTGACTGTATATTCAAGGACACTTGCCACTATTATATTCCTGAATCTGTTGGGAACCTTAATCACAGATTGCTTTCAGGGGGCTTGTGCAGAGCCTGAAGATGAAAATAATTAACTACATTAAGATTCCATACTGAATGATTCAGCAGCATTTATTTCTATATGAATATTAATAATGCTTCATAGAATAACAGATGTTCATTTTTCATTTCTTTTTCTGGAATAGCTATTATTGGTCAAATTTGTAAAAAAAAATGTATATTTTTCCATTCACTTGTTTACTAATTTTGGTCTTCTATTAATTCTTCTGTGTTTTATTTATCCTCTTATGTCTTGCATTCAGAATTAAGTAAATCCAATTGCTACTATCAAAAATTACTGTGTAGGAGAAAATATGTTGTTAATTGGTGCGTTTTCTAAGTGTGCTATTTGAGGGACATTGTAAAGTTTATATTTTACCAAGCTCACTTTGTAAGTTTTGTTTGAAAAGGCCATTTGTGGCTAAATTATGATCCCCATTTGAGAACTTAAGTTTCGTACTCAGGTACAATGCCCCCCACGGGTTGATGTTCGTATACAATCCCAATTCACACTTTCATTTTAGTTCTCTGTGATGAAACTCACCCTTCTTCTGTTACTTCTCTTTAGGTAGATAAGGCTGCTTTCTCTACTATACAGCTGATGAGTAAAAAGTGCTGATAGTGCTGTTTTACCTGTTTTTAATGAAAATATACAAATGGATCCCAAGATCATCATTGAATATGGAACAACCTTCTCTCATGTCTGGTATACCTGGCTTGGTTATGCCATTGTTTGTTAACTTGGCCAGATTCTTTATAGTTGCTGGGTGTTACTGCACAATCCAAATTGTTTCAGCTATTTATCTTCATGGTAAAATGATGATTGAGTATAAGCAGAACCCAGCGAGAAATTAGGCAGCGTGGTGTGAGATCATCCTTCACAAAGGTTAAAGCCAGAATGGAACACTTTCATATTCACATTCTCAATCTCTGAACATCTTTCATTTGGGAATTGGCTCTAGTCTTGTCACAGAGACTCGTCTTTAAATTAAAGTTACATGGACCCAGTTTTGACCCTTAATTCACATTTACTGCTGCTCTCAGCAACTGCTTATAACCTGCAGACCTCAGACTCTAAAGGCAGCTGAGTTCGAGTGGTCATATCTTCTCATATCTGCAGACACTCATATCATTTTTTTTCCTGTTCATAGTTTTAAATTTTATGGGGGCAGGAATAACCAACAAAACTTGATATCTCAAAACGTAGGTACACACATACACACATACACACTAATTTTCACAGAAATGCAGACATAGAGGCTCAGGATTGAAAATGTCCTTAAAAAATCTTTTGGTCTAAATGTTCCAGCTATTTGATGCTCAATAGCATACTAGCTAATCGAGTGAACATATCTAATGATGAGAAAGAATCGTTTCATCTAAGAATATTCTTGTAGATTTTTTAAAAATTATTTTTTATGTAATGTTCTTTCTTATGTTGGCCAGAAAAAAAAATCAACACAAAAGCCAATGCTCTCTCTTTAGATTCTTCTCATTGGTTCTAGTTGACTTCTTTGAGGCAAAATAATGAACACTACTTTCGTGTAGAACCCGAGTCTTCTCCAGGTCAATCATCCCTAGTTCTTCTGAATGTAAAGCATCTTCTGATGCTGTTCTTTGTGATGGACAGTCTCCACGTGTTGAAGTTGTCATTGCCCCTCAGATAGTTTAACAGGCATCCTCACACATTGCAGGGGGGAATGTGTGAGAGAAAATACAGATGGAGAAACTAGAAAAGAGACAACATGAGAAAATTTTTAGAGCTGAAGGACACGGAATCTTTCCAGTTGATTTCTACCAAGTATTGAAGAGAATGAATAAGAAAACATCTACAGCTAGACATATCAGTGTGAAATTTCAGAATGCTAAAAATAAAGAAAATATCCTAAAACTTTCCAGATGGAAAATTTTATCAAAAGTGCAGCTCACCTCTGAAGGTGGTCCTAATCAACAACAATGCGTGTTTGAAGACAATGCTACAATGCCTTTATACTAAAAGGGTAAGGGAAAATTGTCTTCAACACAAAATTCTACTAGCTAATGGTTATCTTTGGGTGGTGAGGGAATAGTTATTCCTTTTGTCTTTGGAGTGTTTTTATATTATTCTCTAATATTTTCCAGAGTCTGGTATAATATGTTTTTTTTTACTTTTAAAAATGCAAGGCATTACATATAACCAAAATGTTTGTACCCCTATAATATTCTGAAATTTTTTTAAAAAAGAAAAGTGATACACAAAAGCAAACACAAAATACCACATATGGCCAAATCAGTGCTAAATAGTGCAGGTTCATTTCATAACTCTGTAAAAATACTTAATTTCTACCGAATGATGGGCTAAAACAGTATTAGCCTTTTTGGTGACACTAGTTTTGTGGAATCCTATTGAATTTTTTGGCAGTCTAAGCCCCTACACTGTTTTTCATATGTATGGTCCTAAAATATCTCCCCTTTACTCAGGACCTGAGCATTTATTTTGTGTTTGCTTGTTTATGTGCAAAGCTTTACATTATTCCTTTTAATTTTTTTTTTATCTGAACAGCCATCATGTCTGTTGTGACATTTTTGTGGATGTTGATTTTTATCTTATATATGAAAACTAATCTGTTAGCCCTCATGCTAAAAGAAATAAGTTAAGGCCTTTTCTTGTCATTTGACTGAATTCAGGTCTGTGTGGGAGAGGAGGAAATATTACCCACCTCCACTGCATGAAGAAATGGGCCTTAATTCCCCCTGGCTCCAAAGGGACTGCCTGTCGCACTGGAAAAGGTCATTTGCAAAATTGTTTCCTTCTGGCCTAAAATAGATGGCATACTTCCCCTACAGTGAATGATTCACTCTTATTTCACTAGATTTAATGCTTAGGCTTGATAATGACTTAATGAGTATAGACTCTTTACTCATGTAGGGCAAGGGCTTTGGGACATCCGGGTCTCATTTAGTTCACCGGAAGCAGCATTTCAGCCAGTGGAGATTGATCTCAGAATAACAGCGTCACAATTTAAGGGTGGAGGGTTTATTCACCGAGTTGTTTTGATCATTATCATAAGCAGAACAGTTTTTTTTTTAAGCTGATTTTGGGAGAAGAAACATGTTGGATAATAATCAGCTATTTTAAATAGTTGGGTTGATCTATCAATCAGAATTACCATCTAACAAAAGAAGTACTATACTTACCAAAGTCACAACATTTCTACAATGACAACTGGCACAGTGTATTATTAAAACCAGGCTTTCACTTTGTTTTCATTTCATCTGAGGCACTATGCTCAATTTGAGACAGGTGAAATGTTAATTACTGGTCTGAAGATGTAGAGAATGACTAATCGAATAATGCGGTAGCTCATTGAGATTCTACATTCTGTATAGACAGATCCTAATTATGGTATTTAAGAATAAAATTAGAAAAGGCTGGATTTTAAATAACTATTGGAAGTGGTTAAATATACATATTTAACTCGCCTTAGATTTTTTTTCCCCCCTGGGCACAGAAATAAAATTCAACACTATGGAGTTCACAGAGCTGGGATGAAAGTCAGTCAAAATTTAATACTCAGAGCACTCTGCGGTATACTGGGTACTTAGTGGGCTTTAAAAAAAGTTCCAATGAACAAATTGTTTATCATTTAATGAGGGAGACAAAAAAGATGCACAAAAGGTAGCTCAAAGAAACATTGTATAGCGTATATGGCAGGTAAGAAGATAGAGGCTGGGTGAAGCAGATGGGCTGAGAGAGGATGTGAGGAGGAGGAGGAGGAAGTCAACAGTAGGATGGCTGTGAACACTTATGGAATTAAATAAATAGGTAAGGTCAATTAGAGGCAACATTGTTTGTTTGTTTTTTCCATTTTAGTTGTGGGGAAAAATCATTCATGTAGAAGAGACCATTAAAGAGGATGTCATCCACTCCCCTTATGTCAAGAGCTGTTTGTGGCCATCCCAGTAAGACAATGCAAAACAAATCTGATTTTTCTGTAGTGATTTCCCTGCCTTTATTCATAATCTGAGTTTTTTTTCCAACAAACCATTCTGGCTGTGCCATATCCAGAGTGGAACTTTGGTGGCAATTTGTGTAGTTCGGTTGGCATTTTTCTTTAAAAGAAAATACTATCAATGAGTGTGTAAATGAGCCAAATGAATAACATTAACCAGTAACACATATTTGTACTATGCTTTTAAAGTCTAATGTCAAACCTACTGGGGTATGGGGAAGATCACCCACTCCTTTCTTGTTGGTACTACCTTGGGCATCAGCACAGCTGTATAAAGCCCACTGTCCATTTCTCTATCACAAACACACAAAATGAGTTGATTGATTGATTGTATGCACAGAAAGAGGGAACTGTGGAAAGTGCAATCTTTTAACTTCAGAAAAATGTCCAAGAGAAAGAAAAGCAAGATCATTGGATTTAAACCTCTTGAAGGAGTTTTTAAATATCTCACATGCAATACTCTGAATATTCAAGCTCACAAGGCATCCTAGCAGGACATGAGCAAAGCAGGTGAGAAATGAAGGGATTAGGTGACCTGGGCAAGTCAATTAAATTCTGTAAGCCTCAATTTCCATGGCAGAAATAATGCACTTCGAAGTGTTTTTGAACTATAGAAGTTAATAAAGCATAAGGTGTTATTATTGTTGTTTTCTGCTCTGTAACTTTGGGCTAGCTCATTTAACTACTAAGATTTCTTTCTTTGTCTAATAAAATGATGGACCTATAGGAGGATCTCCAAAGCCCAGTCTCTTGGAGATCTAAAATATTCGTGTATGTTGGGCATATTTACTCTATGAATTCTTTACATTACCTTTAAAATCAAACTTTAATACTGAGCAGAAAAAGCTGTGTTACCAGGAGAGTGTTTGCTTCTAAGAATCAAACTGTGTGCATCTATGAGATAGCTTCCACTAAAGACTAACTTTTCTAAATGATCCATTGACATCGACATTGCCCATCATTGATGCTTTTACTCAGCTTGCTTAAGAACTGTATTTAACCAATGGTACTGAGAACTTTTAGTGTTAACCCAAGAAGCAGCTCTGCTCATCTGCATTTGTTAAGGTTGTGAGAAGAGGAAGCAACCTGTAATTTTCTCGTGCATCCTAATTAAAAATGGAGAATGAAAATAATGTTGTGCTCTCATCAGAGGCACTTAGCCTGATTGAGCGCTTGCTTTTTGTTCAGCATAAAATTGCTGCAAATATTTTCATATGTCTAAAGTGGGAATAACAAAGAGAACGCAGTAAATTCGCAGGCATCCATGCTACCACTCCTTACTGACAATCGCTCTATTATGTTCAGTTCGGTGGATTTGTTGGGATTACTTATGTTACTACTGGAGCACTTTAGAAAGGATGCTAGTTATCTTCTGTTTTATAAGAACTTGGCTTAAACATGTTGCTATTTGTCCTTGCCCCCAAAGTAGTCCCGATGAGCACTTCCTAATTAACCCCAATATCTCAGGCAGCTCCATAATTTGCCCCAAAGCAGATAGAGATCAATGAGTCATACTATCGTCAGATGTTGAGCCTGGTCTCTGGTCAGCTTATAGACAACCCAGAGCAGATCAGATGGAATTCTGCACCTGACATTCCTTTAATGCTGTGCCCTGTCTCTAGAATACGTCCCAACCTGAAAGTCTTTTTGTTCTCCCCACATAATGTTGGAAATGGTCTGGATAGCATACAGTCTGCCTTAAACACCCTGCCAAGGGCAAACATTAGTAGTTAGATCAGCCACATTGATGTGGATGCCTCCATTGGGAACATAATTATAGATTAATAAGTTATAATTTGATGCGGAGCAAAGATCAGAAATTAAGATTGTTGAATTTATATAAAACAGTGTTTAAAATTCTATATTGGAATTGAGATGTTGCTCTTGAGGTCTGGACTGAAGAGTAGGAAATCAGGCCCAGGCTGGTCTCACAAGACTTAGCGGAGGGGAAGCCAGGTATGAGAGAGCAAGACCAAAACTCTGAGACCTGGAACACTGGGCCACAGGGAGATGGAGTCAGAGGACGGGAAGGAGGAGAAATTCACCCAGGTTCCTAAATGTCTGAGCCTGCAACTATGCTTTATAGGCAACTTGAGGTCACTAGCAGGGATGCAGGAAGCTAGTAAGGGTCCAGGTTGCCAGGGATTCAAATTCCATGAGGGAGCTCTTTGGTCTCTTTTCAGAAACCATTTAAGCGAGATCATTTTGTTAAGAGACTCTAGGAGGGGCTGGGTATATTCACACCTAATGGGTGCGGTGTGCACCATCTGAGGGATGGACACGCTTGAAGCTCTGACTCGGGTGGGGCAAAGGCAATATATGCAACCTAAACATTTGTACCCCTGTAATATGCTGAAATAAAAAAATAAATAAACTTCATTTTTTAGAGCAGTTTTAGGTTCCCAGACAAACTGAGCAGAAAGTGCATGAGCAGAAAATGCAAAGATGTCCCATATACATTCTGCCTCATGCATGTGCTGGCATGTGCCACCAGAGTAGTACGTTTGCTCTAGTGGATGAGCCTACATGGGCACATCACTATTATCTAGAGTCCACAGTTTACCTTGGGGCTCCCTCTTGGTGTTGCACATTCTATGGGTTTGGACAAATATATAATGACATGGATCTACCATTATGGTATCATACAGAATAGTTTCACTGGCCTAAAATCCTTTGTTTTGCCTAATCATGCCTCCCTCTTCTCCAGTCTCTTGGGACTTTATAAATTGCACATGAACAAAAGTAAGAGTAACTTTTAGAAGGGTTAAATAGTACGAGTCAGGTTAACTCTTCTGTCAATGTGATTTTTACTCAAATTCTTCCAGATGATATCATTATTCATAAGATGGTGCATTTTGCCATGGTTCTCTTCCTGGAAGTGTTGGAGATCAGAAATTGCATCTGAGTGCTGTAAAAAAAAGATGCTGGGACTCACTGGGCCACCCAACCTCTCACTGTTTCTGTTCCTCCCACTCACCCAGATGTGAATGGCCTTTTCATGGGTCCAGGTGTGGAACTCGAAGGTGGGTGGTTTGTGGCTGAAGCTGCACTGTCCTCTCCATGCTTCACCTCCTTGGAGGTTGCTGTGTGCATTCCCTTCCAAAGCAAGCCCTGGCCTGCAGCACAAGGGGAACCTAACAGGCATGAATATTGTCCCATCGGTCCCAAGGAGCTGCTGTCTCCATGTAGCCTGCACAGGCTCCTTCCACTCACTCTGCTGGCCCCTGCAATCATGCACAGGGAACTCTGGTCTCACTGACTCTCCAGCTGTGGGTTCCATCACTAACTTTCTCTTATTTTACCCAAGGGAAGGTAACAGACACAGTCACTTCTCATTGTCTCTCACCTTCTTTTCCTCCTAGATGTCTGAATGTCCTTATTTTTGTTACAGCCCAACCAGGTTCACTGCCTGCTGCTCAAGAGGAAGCCAAAACACTGAGACAACAGGGGTTGCAGAGAGAAAGGGTTTAATATTTAGGCACCATGCAAGGAGATGGGATGAATTTCTTAACTCTTTCTCCCTGAGAATTTGGGAGAAAGGGTTTTTAAAGATAGTTTGGCAGGGAAAGAGCTAGGCAAGTGAGCCTGCTGATTGATTGGGCTTGGAGTGGAATCATAGGGGTGTAGAGTTGTCTTCTTGTGCCTGAGTCAGTTCCTGGGTCGGGGGTCAGAAGACCAGGTGAGTAAGTTCCTTGATATGGGCCACTGGTCTGGGTGGTTCAGCTGTTCTACCACAGTGCAGGGCCTGGGAGATATCTCAAAACCTAGCCTTAGATTTACAAGGGTGATGTTATCTATGGGTGCAATGAAGAAAGCTAAGAATCTTTATGACCATCAGCTATATGACTCCTGTGTAATAAGCAATTATAGGAGAGCAAGCTAGGGAGCAATGGCTGGTTATATATATGTTTCCCCTACCACAGTTGCCACCTTGTGGCCCTTTATTAATTTTACAAAAGCCAGTTTCACTTTTAGTACCAGGGTTTGTTAAGTCCAGGCTCATCTGAAAGTCTTTTTTTTTTCTATTTATACAACATCTTTATTTATTTTCTGAATCTGTTTTCTTTTTTTTAATGGAAAATTTATTTATTTTGTGTATGTATGTCTAGTTTTTTTTCTTTTTTTGATTTTTTCCAGCATATTACAGGGTTACAAATGTTAAGGTTATGTATATTTCCCTTGCCCCCCTCCTCCCTCGAATCAGAGCTTCAAGAAAGTCCATCCCCCAGTTGGTGGGCATCACACTCATTATGTATGTATATACCCATCCTCTCCCTACTACCTGTCCGACATCCAATAGATGTTATTCCTATATGTCCACTTAGGTGTTGATCAGTTAATACCAATTTGCTGGTGAGTACATGTAGTGCTTATTTTTCCATTCTTGAGATACTTCACTTAATAGAATGGGTTCCAGCTCTATCCAGAAATATACAAGAGGTGCTATATCACTGTTGTTTCATATAGCTGAATAGTACTCCATGGTATACATATACCACATTTTATTAATCCACCCATGTATTGATGGGCACTTCGGTTGTTTCCACAGCTTTGCAATTGTGAATTGTGCTGCTATAAACATTCGAATGCAGGTGTCTTTTTCATAGAGTGACTTTTGTTCTTTTGGGTAGATGCCCAGTAATGGGATTGCTGGATCAAATGGTAGATCTACTTGTATCGCTTTAAGGTATCTCCATATTGCTTTCCACAGACGTTGAACTAGTTTGCAGTCCCACCAGCAGTGTAGAAGTGTTTCTATCTCTCTGCATCCACACCAACATTTATTGTTTTGGGACTTGTTAATAAAGGCCATTCTCACTGGAGATAAGTGATATCCCATTGTGTTTTTTGTTTTTTATTTCGGCATATTATGGGGGTACAGATTTTAAGGTTTCAATAAATGCCCATTTCCCCCCCTTCCCCCAAAAGTCTGAGTCTCCATCATGACCATCCCCCAGATGGTGCACATCTCACTCATTATGTATGTATATACCCGCCCCCCTCCCCCCTCCCACCTGCCCAATACCCTATTACTGCAATTCCTATGTGTCCACTTAGGTGCTGCTCAGTTAATACCAGTTTGCTGGAGAATATATCTGATGCTTGTTTTTCCATTCTTGGGATACTTCACTTAGTAGTATGGGTTCCAGCTCTAACCAGGAAAATATAAGATGTGCTATATCACCATTGTTTCTTAGAGCTGAATAGTACTCCATGGTATACATATACCACATTTTATTAATCCATTCTTGGATTGATGGGCACTTGGGCTGTTTCCACAGCCTTGCAATTATGAATTGTGCTGCTATTAACATTCGAGTGCAGGTGTCTTTTTTGTAGAGTGTCACTGGATCATTTGGGTAGATGCCCAGCAATGGGATTGCTGGATCAAATGGTAGATTCACTTGTATCACTTTAAGGTATCTCCATATTGCTTTCCACAGAGGTTGAACTAGTTTGCAGTCCCACCAGCAGTGTAGGAGTGTTCCTCTCTCTCCACAACCACGCCAGCATTTATTGTTTGGAGAATTTTTGATAAAGGCCATTCTCACTGGAGTTAAGTGGTATCTCATTGTGGTTTTGATTTGCATTTCCCAGATAATTAGAGATGTTGAACATTTTTTCATATGTTTGTTGGCCATTATTCTGTCTTCTTTAGAAAAGCGTCTGTTCATGTCCTTTGCCCACTTTTTGATAGGGTTAAGAATCTTTTGTTTTGGAATAATCCATTGGCTCCTTCTTCACCACACTTGCCACAAAACATAATCTTGAGTTGTCTTTTTACTCTTTGTAAGTAGTGAAACCATTTCTACTTGTTCCCTTTAATTTTTAAAATTCATCTATCCCCGAAGAGCAAACAGGAAATGAGCACACTCCTCTTCATCCCAAGATCATATCCCCTAGCAGTGAATGGGCAGCTCCTGAAAGCTGTGTTTGGGGTCATGTGTCACTCCCAGAGAAGGACTGAGGAACAGGCAGAGCTGTAAGTGGCCCAAGTCTCCAAACAAAAAGGCATGAAAAGAATCTATGGAAGCTGAAACATCATTGAAAATGTAACAGCAAGGGAAAAATTATATATTTACCAGGGAAAGTGCCATGTGGTTTAAAAAGTACAGGTGATGAGTTGCTTGGGATAGTAGCAGGGCTTCCAAGAGGCAGGCTTTGATGACAACTAGTGGTCAAGTAACTCTCGTCCCAGGATGGTGGTTCTCTTTGACTACAGGGCTTTTGTTTTCCTGAGGGGATTATATGAGTTTGAGAGAGTCTCGTTTCTCAGGACAAGAAAGGTAGGACTGACAATTGCCCTGCACAGTCATACTCTCCTGCCATCCCCTATCCAACATTCTGTGTCTCCCACAGATACATGTTTTTAAGAAAACAATATTTAAAGATGGCTAGATACACACACACACACACACACACACACACACACACACACACACACATTTCTAGGCTCCACTCCAGACCTACTGTATCAGTATCTCTAGAGGTGAGGCCCATGAATATGCATTGTGAAGCCTTCCCATGACTTTGTGAGGCATCCAGCCAGGCCTGAGTTCAAGGACTGACACTGGAGAACCACTGAGGCAGAGATGGTCACAGTGTTCATGTTGACTACACTTCCTTCTGGCCTTGGCACACGTGCACTGGGAGCCAGACACACCAGATATTTTCTCTTTTTCAGCCTGTGTGCTCAGCTCATGTAAAGATGCCTTGGCAGTCCTAGGCTCATGTACATGTAGGAAGAATCTGGGATTTGTTTACTTCACTCTCTTCTTCCTTTTCCCATAGAGAGCCAAGCAGAGCATGCAATGAAAACCAAAAGAAAAATATTCAATGCCAGTTCTCTGAATGAAAAATTAATCGTGAACCATCACAGACTCTCTATTGACCATTAATGATCTAAATGAAGAACTGTTTGCTGATGGCATAATCAGCGCCAGTCAATAAGAGTTGCAAAGGAATAGGGACATACCAGATGGGCTTTAAAGTTAGGAAATCTAATGAAATAGCTCCTGGGCATATTGGATTTGTGGACCTTTCAACCATCTTGCAGAAAAGCACTAACTGCTGGTATCATGGGTTCGAGAAAACAGCATCCAGAAATCATTCTGGGACACTCTTGTTCACGTGTTCTCAACTTCACAGTATGTTTGTGGAAAATGAATAAACATTGCAGTTATAAGCCACTTTATTCTTTTTCCATAATAATTTCAGTGTGTTTAGTGGATGTGGATTAGGTTTCTAGAAAATACAAGACCATATGAAAATCTGGACCTTGAATCTATAGTGTTTATCATGGAATTTTCAATGTTAGCATTCTGATTTTCCAAAGCACGGATAGTCCAACTTGAGAATACCCTAGTCTCTTTGTCTGGCTTCTGCCAGGCCAATTGACTCACAGAGGAAGGTCAGAAAACATTGATGTATGAAATCAATAATATTCAATTTGCTTAGCACATCTTTCACTTATTTCTCATCACCAGTGCTACTGTCTTCTCCCTTTCCTCTCTTCATAGGGCCCCAGTACTCTTTGTATACATAGGCTAGGCTTCTGCATAACTAGGCAGCCCTCATGCATAGCCTGAGACCTAATTTGCTCCAGGGAAACCTGGATCCACAGAGCAATAACATGTCAAGGACCTCGGCCAGGCCATGCCAGCTGGGCTGGGAGGAATGCAGTTCTCTTCAGCTCATCTGTGGGGCTCTTCTCTGGCACAGATCATGGAGAAGATGCAAAATGATAAGCCCATCAATGGGAAACAAAGGGATGGCAAGGTGATGTTGCAAAATATATGCTGTTTGGTTGTTAATAGGTTGGAAGAAAAGATAGAAGAAAAAATGAAGTTTGGATACCCCTGTCCCCATCCTATTCCTAAAAACTCTCTCTTTTTAGTTCTTTTCCTTTCTCTCCCTTTTAGGTTCTCTTTCTCATACTCAGCATGCAAACACACACACACACACACACACACACACACACACACACACCCCTACAATTTCTTTGAGTTTAGGAATTGTGTTCTAGGGGACAAGGGAAAGCTTCCCCTTTGCCCTCTGAAGGTTCACTGAAAAATCAACTCACAAAAGACAGATTATAGGAGAAAAGGCATACAAATTTATGGGAGCTTTCAGAATGAAGACCAAAGATACAGGGGAAATTGTCCATTCTTATGCTTAGGTTCAACAAAGTATGTACAGAAATATGATTGGATAAAAAGTGCATGATCTAATGCTAAGAGACTGTGTGGGGAAACCCAGCAAGGCCTGTCTGTCTAGCTTCTTCTTGGCCTCTTCATTCCTTCCCTCTGGGTGTGGGGCAAGACCCTCTCTGGAATGGGGGTCTTATGACCTGCAGTCAAACAAGGTAGGTCAGAGAATTTTTTAAGGCCAGTTTTTACATGTAAAGGCAGAGGGAAAGTTAGAGTAATATCTTAAGGTTTTATGGATGGCTTTGGGGAAAAGGGGTTCTGGTTTCTGTGACCTTCCTTGGGGAAGAGGGATTCTAGTTCTTATGTCTAGACTTGGGGAATGGGACTGAGAGACAGGAGGGCAGCAGAAGGTCAGAGAAAAACTTTTGCTTTTGAGGCTGCTTCAGAGGCCTTCCTACTTTTTGGAGTATTATTTTCTGAGTGCTAACAGTGTCATATTCATCTGTGTATCCTTGCAGGCTTGCCCGATGGTAAGCTCTATGGATTGAATGTTCCTGTCTCCCCAAAATGTATATGTCACAACTCTAAGCCCTATTGTGGTGGTACTTGGAGGTGGGGCCTTTGGGAAGTACATAGTTCATGAGGGTGGAGCCTTCATGAATGGGATTAGTGCCTTTATAAAAACAGGCCAGAGAGAGATGATTTCTGTTTCTTCTATGTGAGACATAGTAAGAAGGCGGCTGTCTGTAAAGCAGGAGGAGGGCTTGTACCAAGAACCCGGACATGCTGGCACCCTGATCTCAGACTTCCAGCCTTCGTACTATGAAAAATAAATGTTGTTGTTTAAGCCACTCAGTCTATGGTAGTTTGTTATAGCAGCCTGGGCTGGCTTAGACAGTAAGCAATCAATAAATGCCAAATAGATTACTCAAGGCAAAGCATTTCAAGATCCTTTTTAATTTGAAGATCCACATGAAGTGGTAAAGTGAAATGGACAACTCCATCATCTTGCTTATTATGATTACCATTTTGTAACTTGGAGAAGATGTAAAGAAACCAATGTATAATTCAAAGAAAAGGCTCTCGGTGGCAGAGCTGAATTTGAACCCACATCCATAGCTCATGTGATTCACGGCTGCTGAGTGCTGGTTCTCAGTCACTTGAAGAGGAATGGTAGGGAAGGTAGGTAAATACATTCCGTTGCACAGTAAATAACCACTTGGTTGTATTACTATTGCAATGTCTACTATTCCTATTTTCCTACTATGTAAAATGGCCTACTAAATGTATAACTCCAGATTTTGAAAATGGCCAAGAGAGACAGCCAAAGAAAATAGAATGAAGTAGTATGCAGTGTCATCAAAAAATAAATTAAAAAATCAAAGCATAAAGCAGGTGCCCTGGCTGCACTGGCCACATTCAGTTGGGGGCCTGACTCAGCAGAGCTCTGCCTAAAGGCAGCTGGCCTTGGGTGCCTCTGCACCCACAGCCCCAGGAGGGCTTCCTGAGCACAGCCCACCCAGAGCTGGCTGCCTCCAGGCCCACAAACTGCAGTGATAAAACTGGGCTGCATCAGGCCCTGGCCTTTCTCAGGTGAACACAAATCATAATGGATATTCTCTTTGCAAGTAAATGCACAGTTTAAATACATAACTCATTCTTTCCACTATTTAGGAAATGTTTATTAAATACCCACTGAGTGCATGGTCCCCACCCTTAGCCACCTCTTGCCATGAAGAGAAGCAGACTGACCCTGCCGTCATGGGTCCCCCAGTGAGCAGCCTTGAAAGCCACAGGGGGACCTAAGTCATTGCCTTTGCCTCCTGAGCAGGTGCTGCCTCAAAGGCAACTGCCTGCCCCTCCCAAATGCAAGATGAGTGGCCCGATGTGACGCATTATTGGTCATGGCCTGGTGACCAGGATGTCATCTGTGTGCAGAGAAATGCTTCACCAGGAGTGGTGAGGGCATCATGGAAGATTCTGGATGGGAGGGTCAACCAACCTCTGCCCTGGGAAAACAGCCCTAAATTAACTGACCCTATTCTTTAAGAAGAAATGGGAGCGATCAATCTCAGAATGGGCTTAGCAAGTTGGACCTGGATGGAGCACACTGGTATTAGAATGGTGTATTTCTCCCGGGCTTCTCAGTGATGCCAAACCTGATTGCTCACACCAACAAAAAAACTACTTTTTGTGCTAAGTTTGTCCTCCATCTGCACCTGCCTTATGTGTAACCTGCCTTGTGCAAAGTGAGGTGAGCCACTGCGTTCCTTACTCAGCTTTTGCATTTTTCTTAGCCCTGTATCTGCACTCTCCAGTAACCTCAGCCTGACCCATTTCCCCCCAGGTGACCACACCTCAGCCTATAAGCCCCAACATGCCTAGCCTGAATATCCCAACCTCCCACCTTCTCAGAACCTGGCCAGCCAGAACACCCGGCAGTCAGCAGTTGTGTCATCATTTGGTGAAAATAACTAGGCACTCTAATGATGCATAACATATAACTTCCTAAATATATGCATAATTTATTAATACAGCAATATTGTAATAATAAAATAAGAAATAAATAACATTTTAACATCAGGATGAGTCATTTTTATGGAGGAAATATATAAATTTACTGAGCAATTCTCTGTGTCAAAGTAGAATATGAGTGATCATGACAAGATGGTCCTCATCTGTGCTTGTTTTCACTCCTTTTGGCCTTTGTCACTTTGCGTCCTTCTATAAACCTCCTAGTTTCCTCTTTGCATATATATATGTTTTTTTTTTCCTTCTCGCTTCTAAGGATGTCTTCTTATTATACCACCATCCAAAGCATCAATTAAGTACCTGCATATCCATAAGACGTTTTCGGGGCCTGCCTTCCCACATATTTTCTATTTATGTCATTGAGTGTCTCATTTCAGACATTCCATGTGTTTCCCAGGACATTTTGTATCACGCTGTCCCTGTGGGTTGTTCTTTATGGGTCCACGTTTATTTATTCTTCTGCACTGTGGTTTTATAATCCAGACCATGATCAACCTGAACTATTTTATAATCTCTGGTATGTTCTATATAAAGAATGACATTGCATATAATTGCTATAAGTTGAGCAGGTCAATTAGTATTCTATCTGTGAGTTAGGATTTCTTCCTATGATTCTCTGCCCCAGTAGAATATAAAATATGTTGTGTTATGTAGAATCCAATTTTCTGGGATAACACATGCTTTGCTCTAATATAGCATATTTGTCCAATGATACATAAGCCAAGAGAGTGATCTGATTTCATTTCTTACCCATTGTATGAACCAGTCTAATTTTTCTTGACTTCACCCAATGACCTGTAGATTGGGGGAAGACTGCCTAGAATTATGAAAAATGGCTGCATCGAACTGAGGTGAATGGCAGAAAGAATTAGATGGGGTTTTAGGACATGAATAATAATATAAGGGATACAGATTCATCTGTCTTGACATCAATATCTCTGTGGATACTTCCTGGTGTTAAATGCCTGTAAGAACTTGCAAGACCAATAAAGAAAGGAACAGATGTATAGTACAACACTTGATTTGGAGCTGTGGAATTTTGAGTTTCTGGGTGAAACAGGTTGTTAGATTAGAATTCCATACTCTGAACTCAATGAGATCCCAGCCTTATAGAAGCAAAAGCATAAGTTCCCTATTATTCCAGGGTGGAGGTGGAGAGGTGATGTTTTGAGGCTAAACAGCAAGATAATGAACTAGTCACCAGGACCACACCTTAGTGCATCAGGAATGTCAAATAACAACTTTTCCAGGGTAAGAATAGTTGGTCTAACATCCAAAGCTGTCAAGGTGACATCATTTTATATGTTGATTGGCAACTGTTGGGTGGCTTCCAAAAGTCTCCTACAGTTTCCTGACACTCTTTTAGCCTAGAAAGGCTTTCCAAGAATCTGATGCAAATTCTGGTTCTATGGCTCCCTCCCCACACACCCAGTGAATCTAAAGAACTCAGTAGGTGTGATTCGATTCTTTCATTCAAACAATGCAATGGAAATACAAGTGGTTCTAAAGGGAGAAAAGAACAGAAATAGAAACCAAGGCCTGTGCAAACTGAATCAGAATGGAATTTTTAAAAACAGTAAAGCTTCAAAACTTATTTTCAGAAGAAATTGTCTTCAAAATGACTCCTACTGTGTAACATAAAATGAAAATCCATTTGAGGCTATAAAAAGGATGCACCAGCTCTCCTTGTTTGGGACCACAACTTTACTATTGTGAAATGTCATCTTTTTCTGTGCTAAATTTTCTTGGCCTTTTTTTGGTGTTGATGTTAATGGGATATTTTCAAAATTCCACATCTGCCCCAAGCTACAAAGAAGCATTTATAACCCTAAGCTTTGTAGGACTGCCTGTTATAGGAGTTTTAAATATGGACTCTAAATATTCTACATCTTTCAAAACCATTGATTGCCATTGATCAAATAGAACTAAACTGCTTTTGAGTCTCTTTGGATCCCTTGCATAAATACATATTGAGGGGCTGTTTTAAATGTCCATTAGATCTTAACGTTTCTCTTTGGAGCCATTACCATTTATCATAGGACTGTAAATATAGATTCAGAGATGTTTAAAACACACATTATTTACCTGGCAAGGCTTAATGGCTCCAAAAAATGCATTTAAGCCCATTTTTAACTCCTCTCCAAGAATAGATTCTGAACACCTCCCATATATGAATTTTATTTTATACCAAGGGAGATTATGCTACTGAGTAATTTACCCAATGTTTTAAATAAAATATATTTTCTAAAGCATATGTATTCCACAATTTTCTGACTATTTCTGAAAGTAATTTGCTTTGGGTAGTGCTTTGGTGGAGCAGCCAGACATGGTTTTACAAAAGTGCTTTTTTTTTCTTATAAGACCTCAAAAGACAAATGAAAAAATTCTCTACAGTGAAAAATGATTAGTTTTCTATTTTTATTAATATTTATTTTTTGAAGTGAATATACATATATGGTAAAATTAATGTTTCTGAAGACTTAATGATAAAAAATAAATAATAACTGGAGCAGAGCAAGAGCCTAGCAATGCCTTTCACCTTAGGGAAACTTGGTATGACAAGGGTAGCATATAAACCAGTGGTGGGAAATTGGCTGGAATTGGAAAATGATGCTGAGATAATTTGTTATCCACAAGGATAAAATTAGACCTTTACCTTATACTATGTCCAAAATAGCTCCCATGTGGGTTAAATAATTAAATGTGAAAACAAAAAAATTTAAAATTTTTAGAAGACAATATTAGAGAATATTGTATGACCTCAGGGTAGGGAGAGATTTCTTAAGGTACAAAACTTCCAAACCTTGAAAGAAAAGATTGATACATTTGAACATATTAAAATGCATACCATCTATATAAAAATACATCATACACAAAAGTAGCAAGATAACCTAGAAAACATTTTTATGTACATACAACAAAGGACTAGTATTACATAGGTAACTTCTAAACATTACCACAAAACCACAAACAAGACAATTGAAAAATTGGGAAATGGTAGAAATAGGGTAATCATAAAGGAGGGAACTCAAAAGTGCAAAAGATATACAAAAAAGATGTTTTATCTTACTAATAATCAAGTAAAGGCAGAAGGAAGGAAAGAAATTCCATTTTACCTTATCAAGGATGCAAAATGAAAGTTTGAGAATGCCAAGAGTTAGAAAGTTTGGGAAGCAATGGAAACACTCATATGTTGCTGGTAGGAATTTTAACTGATATCACTACTTCAGAAATTAATTTGGCATGATGTAGTAAAGTTGAAGGCGTGCATTCCCTACTGTCTAGCAAATCACTGCTAGCTACATAGCCCAGAACAACCTTTGCACATGTATGTCAATACATAAGTAGAAGTATATTCATGATTATTTATAATAGTGAAGATTTCAAGATGGCTCAACTGTTGTTAATGGAAGGAGTAATAAATAAATTGTAGAGTTGTCATAGCATGCTATACTAAAGACGATCAAACAAATAAAAAGTCCCAAATGGACTAGAGCTACATATGTCAACATGGATAAATCTCAAAGAAATAATGGTGCAGGAAAAAAATGGCAAACCAGTTATTTAAAGTTAAAAAAAAGTACTGTGTATTTTATGGATATATACATATGAAGGGAAAAACACAACATTTATGGGAATGAAACACTAATGTCAAGATAGTTATTAAATCTAGGGAGAGTGGGTAGATGGTAGATTGGAGAAGTATATTGGGTTCTTCAATTGTATTTTATTTTTTTAATTAAAAATATCTTTAAAAAACATTTTTAAGTTAAAAAAGCTAGAGAAAATATGAAAAAATACTAAATTTGGAGTGGACTTGGATATATATTATGTATATTTATTATTTATTATATTATCTATGTTTTTTGAAGTCTTGAAATATTTATAGTCTAAAATTTAAAAGAACACAATAGGTCCCTTTCCAGACTCCCTTTGATTCTTTGTACCATCTCCCAGAGGCAACTATTCACTACCATTAGCTGTTTCTTCTAGCACTTACTGCTTTGTCTCTAGTTAAGGGGAATATTCCACTAATTGAAACATTATGTATTTCCCATGATGAAAGTTGATAATTGTGCTCACTTATACCACTTTCTACCTCCCCACAGCAATTTTTATACATAGTTATAACAATATTTTTAGTTCTTTTATTGGTTCAGATTGAGTTTTAAGAAACATGCTATACCTAAATCTCAATTTCTTGTTCCATCACTTATAGATAGTATTTCTTATCCCTCTTCTTTCTAAGATGGGGGCATTTTACTGCTTAACCTTCACTTCCATCTCTGAGACTTCTTCTTTTGTGCTTTTACATTATTCAGGTTAATAACATCTACATTGCATTCCACAATCACAATATAATCTTCTGTGCTTTGTCTCTGAGGCCACTCTAAAAGATCAAAATCAGTAAGGAATATTTATAGTATTGTGGTTATTTAAAAAGTGATCTAAAACACATTTAAGCAGTGAATCACAGTTTTATTCTTTTTCTCCTATTGCTTTTTGCTTCTCCTGGAAATTTTAATTGCTTTCATTTCTTAAATTACCTACCATTATTATGTCCTCAAGTTTGTTTTTTTTTTTTTTTTTTTTTTTTTTTGAGACAGAGTCTCACTTTGTTGTCCAGGCTAGAGTGAGTGCCGTGGCGTCAGCCTAGCTCACAGCAACCTCAAACTCCTGGGCTTGAGTGATCCTTCTGCCTCAGCCTCCCGAGTAGCTGGGACTACAGGCATGCGCCACCATGCCCGGCTAATTTTATATATATATATCAGTTGGCCAATTAATTTCTTTCTATTTATAGTAGAGACGGGGTCTCGCTCTTGCTCAGGCTGGTTTTGAACTCCTGACCTTGAGCAATCCGCCTGCCTCGGCCTCCCAAGAGCTAGGATTACAGGCGTGAGCCACAGCGCCCGGCCAGTCCTCAAGTTTTTCAAATGTCTCATAATATCAAGTATTCTGCTGAGAGGCTGAAATGATTAGGAAAGTTTTTTTTAAGTAGAAATTAATCCAAACAGATAACTAAAATTATGTACTAGTAGTCTGAAGTCCAGGAGAAGGAAAATACTTGAAAGCATAACCCATTGTCTTTAAATTATAAGAATTTTTGAATCTATGGCTTTATATTAAGCTGGGATTGAAACGTTTCTTGAAGAAATAGCAACCAAGAGCACAACTTAAATTCCATCTGTAACAATAACCAAGAGGGTATTCTTGACCTAGACTTACGATTGAACAGTCCTATGACAAGTCACTAAGTAACTTCAACTCTCTGATATTTTTATTAATGCAAAATGCTGACAGCAATATCTATGCATCATCTATCTGTCTATCTATCTATCTAATTAGCTTTATGTTGCTGTATCTACTTAAGGTCTCATGAGACTGAAATCTAGGGGTCAGCTGGGCTGAAGTCTTATTCTAGAGGATCCAAGAAAGAATGTGCTTGTAGGCTCATTCAGATTGTGGACAAAATTTGGTTCTTTGTGGTTGAAGGAACGAGGTCTCATTGTCCCCAGCGTAAAGGTTCTTGCTAACGTTTTAGAAAGGAATTTAAGGACACCCATTGGACGGAGCGATAGCGCCAAGTTTATTGAGTGAGAAGCTTCCAGGCCTCGGAAAGGCCTGTGCAGAATTGAGAGCACATACCCGAGAAAGGAATTGGGCAGGCTCAAAATAGAGCAACTGGCCAAATGCCCAGTGGTCACTGTTTTAATTTGTTCAAGTAAGAGAAGGCTAGGTGGTCAGTGTTCATTCTGTTCTCATTGATAGTGCCTCTGTTTTTCCCACAAGGCAGCGGGGGGAGGTCAAACCACAATGTTAACTTATTGCAGTTGTGATTTAACAGGGGAAAGGTCACTTTGTACCTGTGCAGCGCTGGGAAATTAATTGCTCTTTTCTTCTCCTCTGGTCTGTTCATTCGAGGGCTGTTTGTTTGAGTCAGTTGACTCACTTTTCTGTCCCCTCCTCCCTTGCTCATACCCAAGTGACTACCTAGTCTGACACCATTGTCTAGCCGATTGTTAGCCAGGCATTGGCCACAGTGGCCACCTACATTTCTTCTCATGGAGAAAAAAATTTTCAAACTTCAAATTTCAGACTTTTCTTCTGCCACTAGTGGAAGAAAGCTCTCTGCACACAGGATTCTTATGATTAGATCAGGCCCAGCTGGATCTTTAATTACATCTGCAAAATCCCCCTTCACAACAGCACCTAGATTAGTGCTCAATTGAATGACCAGGACAGGGGAAGGTTGGGCTGGGGGCATCTTTGGAATCTGCCTACAACACTCTCTGTTATCTATCTATCTATCTAGCCATCCATCTATCTAAATATATGCCTATCTCTAGCTATTTTATTTCTGTTCTTGTTCCAGAAAGCACACAAGGGGGCTTTCAGACTTTTAAGAGATAGAGTACAGTACAAGTAAAGTGAAAAGGAAAAGAAAAACATAGGTAAATATAGCAAATGCTCTTGACTCTTCCATTAGCGTGGGTAAGCGGGCCAAGTGTAAAAGCCAGCATTAGCCAGGAAGGGAGTGAGTGAAGTAACTCCGGACTGTAATGGAACAATGCCTACTGTCACTTTCCTCCATTCGGGGGAGACTGACATTCCGGCCCAGCAGCTAATGAGACCTGCGAAGTGTGGAGCTCAGATGCGAAATTGCACAGAAACTGGGTGGCAAGAGAATATCTAGCCCTTTGTGCCTGAGATGTCAGTGAACATCCAGGAGTAATTTGTGAGCAGTGTACACTGCTCAGTTTTTGAACCAATAAATCGAAAAAGGATGTAGTCAAGAAGGAGAAAGAAAATATAGTTTTATAGAGTAGGGACACCCTTGTGGCAGACTGTATGATTTTGCTGTCCACTTGCATGAAGTAAATCTCCTACAATGCATTCCAGTGCCTGAGTGTTTAGGTAGGCAGATGAGTAGCCCATCGGCTCTTCCAAAATTGATAGATTACGCTCTCACAGAGAGTAGGTTGTGAGAAGAATACAAGTGTCTGGTCCCAAGAAAGTGTGAAGTACCACATTTCTCATGTTTATTTTTTTCTTCCTAATACTTTCTGAGAATATACCGCATGCTACATACTTTCACATAAAGAAGGGCACTTAATTCTCAAGCTAACCCTGCAAGTGTATATCCTTATTCCTGCTTTGCAGAGGGATGAGAAAGAGAAAATAAGGAAATGGAAATATAACATGTATCACATGACTGTTAATTACAAAGTACTGGGCCTTTCATATTTAATTTTATTTATTCGTCACAACTCCATGAGGTGGGCCTTATTGCTTTCATTTTACGTATGAGGAAGTCAAAACACAGAAATGAGACAGAACTCTCCTAGTGTCAAGCCAGAAGTGGTGAACTTGGACTTGACTCTGGTGTGCGTCCCAAATAACTTATCTTATGGGAAGGCGGCATGAGGATCCCATAGAGGTGCTTTAGCAGTTCCACATATGTGCAGGAAATTTTTATTTTTTAATAGCTCATTTGCCTCTGTGTTAAAAATATAATAAGATATACTCCGAACTGTGATAATCCAAATTTTAACTTGTTGGAGATTCCCACATTTGACTCCCTCCCCCTCCCTTATGAAATAAAATAGTAGCAACAAACTTGATCCACTCTAGCGCCCCCTGTCTCCAACTGCACTCAGGAGTCCATGACTCCTCCCTCTTCCTCAATCCTCCACACCCAACTGATCATGCAATCTGGGAGATTTCCTGCATGCCCCAGTCTGGCTCAGCATGGCACCTGCACATTTGCAAAGCGCTCTGTAGCACTTATTACAGTGATTATTAAATAATCATCTGTGTAATTCATTTTGTTTAACGTCTGTCTCCCCCACCAGATTTAAATTCCATGAGGGTAGCAAACGTTTTCTCACCACTATATTTCTAGTGGTGACCTATTAAATCTATAAATAAATGCCAGGTTAAATCATTTTTGTGCAGACCTCAGATCAAAGCTTTCCTTCCATCTCTTTTTAATTGAAGAGTATTCTGAGATTATAGGACATGCTGTCATGCTGTTAAGGAACTGTTACCAACTGTGAGTCCTTTTCAGCATGAGTCAAGATTTTCTTTTTCCTATGTGATGGAACCAACAACAACAACCAAAAAGGGCAAAAAATAAATTGGATGTTGACCTCTATAACTACCAATTTCTAATTTAGGTGTTCATCAAAATAGCCATATTTTTTAGTGATTTACTATATAAAATAAAGTTTACAAAATTCAACTTATGACATACATGTGGTTTCATAAAATACCTCTTTAATCTGTTTTATAGAGTCAGATGTGGTGTAAGATTTAATTTGAAAAAATAATTGAATAATGACTGGTGTAACTTTCAAAAAATAATGGTGGGCACAGAAAAGGCCCTAATTAAAATGTGTTAAATGAGAGAATGAATTTATGAATGAATGAATGAATGCCTATATTTGGTAAATGCCTACATTAGCCATTGTGGCTTCTATTTTCCACTTTATGCATCAGCTATCTCTGTCCTTTCTCTTTTACTTTTTATCACTTTTTCTCCTTCCAGCTACAACATATTTCTTTAAATAATAATAAAGCTTTATGTAAAAAGCTTTACTAAAGGGACAACTTACTAAAGGTACAGCTTGCTCCTTTAGAAATAGTCTAGGTACGCACCATCCAGATTTCTTCAGACAATCTTTGAAATGGCAGCTAAGAAGCTCCTACTTCAAAAAACCCAGAAAATGTCTTTAAACCAACAGTGTTTATCTTTGGTTTAAAGGTGACAGAAATAAAAGCAAGAGAGCCTGTTTTCGTTCATGCTTTTGGTTGTGATGTTTGTGTTTTGACTTTTAAAATTATTAGGAGTTTCATAAATATTTGAACCTCGTGGAAATAATCTCATCAACATTCTATTTCTAGGTCTATAAAGCAATTATAAGCTTGAAAGTGCTATTTTATTGTAATAAAAAGGAGACTATTGGTGATATGTGGTTTGTGGTTTATTAAAGCCATCTTGCTTAGACTTTAAAATGAGTAATTGCCAGCATAATTACTGTTTTACATTATGTGATCTGCACTCAGCTTTTTCCGTGAATCAGATGTCTTTCTACAGGTTTATGGTGCTCTTGCTCACAGGATGAAAGAAAATGTAGTTAAATAATTTAGCACCTTTGCCATTACCTATAACTGTGAATCTATCTTCCACTAAATTGGCCTGGAGATTCTTTGAGTTAAGCACAGAACAAGAATTCCCACCCACGCCCTGGACTGCCTGGAGAGCCCTGTCTCTTTGATGTGCTCATTTCCTATCTCGAAGAACTCACACCTGCACGGGCAGCCACTTCTTTTCCTGGGCTACACCGGGCGCTCAACCACTTCTTTTCCTGGGCCACACCGGGTGCTCTCTCGCCCTCACTGACAAGGGGCTAGCAAATTGTGGGGTGTGTGTATGTTTGGGGGCTCCAGATGCCAGAGCATCAGTTTTGGTTCACCTGCTTTCTCCCAACCCCTCCCCTCTCCTGCCTTCCTCTTTAGGTCACCTGGACACTGGAGACAGTAATTAAGTAACTCTCTCTTCTTCTTGGACTCCTAAGATGAGTCCCCAAATAATCTCCACTTCCTCTAAACGCCTATGGTGTATATAGATTCTGGGACTCAGTTGTCACTCATCATGTGCTGCCTTCTGTGGAATTTGCTTTGTTTGTGTACTTTGATCTCATGAGCATAGATTATAAGCTCCAGGAGACCAAGGCTATCGTCATCCTTTTTGCATTTTGTATAGCAACTTGGATATAGTAGGTGGTAATTAAGTCCAGAAAGGAAAGACTCTAAACCTATATGGATGCCTCTTCTGGGTCTGAGTTAGCCCTTTCAAAGCACCCAGAGGAAGAAGCAAGCCTAGAAACATACATACCCATTCCCCTGCCTTCCTTGGGTTTGGCGCTAGCTTTCATTTGCTTTGGAGGCTTATGGGGTCAGGAAAAAAAATGAACAAAGAGAAAACTTTTCAGCGACAGGCTAGTGGTCTTCCACTTTCTAACTTTTAAAGTGAGTTACCATGTCCAGTTAGCTGTAGTTATCATCACTGATTCAGCTTCTGAGATCCTGCTTTGCTGCTCTTTCATCATCCTTTATCCTCATCTTGAAATGAATGCAACGTGTACTGCCAAAAGCAAATTTCATCTATTGGTGCAAAGCAATATGGAAATAAAGATGTTCTTCTTCCGTTTATAATCCTCGTCTCTTGATGGGCCTCTGGCTCCTAAGACAATGACATCGAAGTGCTCTGCGGTATTTTGAAGTTTGCTGCTCACTTAGGAAATAGCGTTTTATGTCACTCATACCGCATGTTTAAGGGTGTCATTAAAAGAACAATTCCCATTAGCACATCTTCCTGTTCTCTCTTCTTTGCATATCTTTATAACTGCTCAGTGAAATACTATGCAATGATAAACACTGCAGGAAACAGGAGAAAAATCATACAATTTGCAGAAGGACTCATGGTGGGTAGATAGTGGAGACCTAGAAATAGTGAATTCACACAGAGACTCCTCAGCACAGTTTTAAATTCTTCAAAACCCTCCCATATTGATTACACTGTGGCTAAGGATCACTCCTGTTGTTACTGAAGAGCAAGGTGTTTATGCGCTTCCATGGTGCGTATCACCTGAGCGGGAGGTGCTTAGACATATTATTTTTGAACGAGGCACAGCATTTTTGTATCTTTATCTACTTAATGACCTCATAGCTGCCTCTCCTCTGGTGAGTGGGTGATTTATTTGTGTTCCAGTCAGGAGTCTTTAGGGATTTACCGCACATAAAGTGTTGTCTCTGAGGAAGGTTTTTCTACAACCAAATTGAACCAAGTTAATTAGAATGTCTGCATAAATCACAATACTTATCTAATAATAATAATAATATTTAAGAAATTTATGTTCAAGGTATATTTACAGACACGTTCCTTTCATGGAAGAAAATACACCTCAGTTATTGACTTACTGCGCTAAATGCAAACGAGCCAATCAAGCCATGGACTAACAATAATAATATATTCTATATTTACAAATTTCTCAAGTCGTCCCCAACACTTTCATGGGTATTACCTTATGTGATTTTCAATAGCAGAAAGATTTTCATATAGTCTGTGTTCCTTTATCTAAACCATAGAGACAGACTTATATATTTCTAAGCAAAAAAGACTTTTCAAGATAACATTGTGCATGCGTTATACAGGACATAGCATTCTGAGGCTGCAGTGGCAGTTCCTAAAACAAAGTTCATTAACATTGGTACAACAAAACTTATGAATAGTCATACAAAATAAATTAAATAATAAATATAAAAAGTCTCACATCACTTTAAAGTTTTGCCAATAAATGATTTAGGGGAAAATTTTGGTTTTCAGAGATCGGGGCTTTAGAGTTTAAGTAAAGATTGGTGAACCTAAGCAAAATATATGTTAAGGGCCCAGGTTTTCACTAGCAAAAGCCAAAAATGTTCCATAGACATCACCTTTCAATTCTGTAGTATGAAAACAACCTCATGGCCGGGCGCGGTGGTTCACGCCTGTAATCATAGCACTCCGGGAGGCAGAGGTGAGAGGATCGTTTGAGCTCAGGAGTTCAAGACCAGCCTGAGCAAGAGCGAGATCCTATCTCTACTGAAAAATAGAAAAATTAGCCGGGCGTGGTGGCACATGCCTGTAGTCCCAGCTACAGGCATGTGCCGAGGCAGGAGGATCACCTGAGCCCAGGAGCTTGAGGTTGCTGTGAGCTAGGCTACGCCATGGCACTCTAACCCTGGCTACAGAGTGAGACACTGTCTCAAAAAATAAATAAATAAATAAATAAATAAATAAATAAATAAATAAATCCTCATGATATTGTCCTGTTTTTCATAGTCTTTTTTTTAATGCCTTTTTTTTTCAAAAACATATGAAAGTATGAACATTTTGGTTACATTTTACATCTTTGCCTCTCCCTAGCAAGGGTTAGAGGTATGCCCTTCCCCTCCACAATGCTCACCAAATCTCTCAGATGTGGGTCTACCCTCCAATCCCCGAATCCCTGGTGAACACACCACCATTCGAGCACCATAGTGTTAATCAGTCAGTACCACTTTGATGGCGAGTACATGTGGAGCCCATTTTTCTGCTCTTGTGTCACCTCACTTTGGATAATGGGCTTAAGCTTAATCCAGGATAATATGAGCGGTGCTAGCTTGCTGTCATTTCTTAGAATTGAGTAATCTTCCATTGTAAACATATACATATACCAAATTTTAATAATCCAGTCATGAATTGATGGGCACTTGGGTTGTTTCCACGTCCTTGCAATAGTGAATTGTGCTGCCATTAACATTCAGGTGCAGATGTCTTTATAATAGAATGTCTTATGCTCTTTGGGGTAGATGCCTAACAATGCTATTGCTGGGTCAAATGATAATTCTATTTTTAGCTGTTTGAGGTATCTCCAAATTCTTTTCCACAAAGGTTGCACTAAATTGCATTCCCACCAGCAGTGTAAGAGTGTTCCTGTCTCTCCACATCCTCGCCAGCATTTGTTGTTTTGGGATTTCTTGATATAGGCCAATCTCACTGGGGTTAGGTGATATCTCATTGTGGTTTTGATTTGCATTTTTCTAATGATTAGAAATGTTGGACATTTTTTTATATGTTTGCAGGCCATTATTCTGTGTTTTTCATAGTCTTTAATCATTCTGCTTGGGTCTCCTGCCTCTTTTTTGAATTCACAATTATGTTTTTTTTTTGAGACACCTTCCCCCCAGGATCATGATTTTTAAATTTTCTATTTTTAACAGGGAAAAGAACATAGGCTTTGGATCCAGACAGATCTAGATTTTAATCCTACTGTGACTTTTAATTATTTAGTTGAGCTCTTGGAACCTCATTTTATTCACCTCTAAAATGGGAATAATGAAATCTATCTGGAGGGTTTATATGAGAATTGAAATATACATGTGTGTGGAAGAGTGCTTACTTAGCCTAAGGAACTCTGTGGCAAAGACTGCTGCTGTTATGTGTCCAGTGCCCCTGTTACTCTCTTCTCTCTTAATGGCAGAACCTTGATTTTTAGCTGGTGCATGGCAACATCTCTCAGCCTTCTTTGCAGTGTGGTGTGGTCATGACACAAAATTATGACCAATGGAATGAGAGCAGAAGTTCTGGGTGTCACCTTCCAGGAAACCTAAGGAGACAATGGGCATGCACCCTTTGTTCTTTCTTCTTTGTTTCTTTGTCTACCCTGGTATCTCCATCAGGTTTTCCAGCAGACACACCTGGACCATGATGCAGAGTGTCACCTTAAGGTTGGTGGCGTGATGAGCAGAAGAAACCTGGGCACCTCCTTGACTACTGTTTGGTGCCAGCCTTCCAGCCCTGCACTGCCTATGCCTCAGTTTCTTTCTTGTGAGAGAGAAACAAAAGCCCACCTTCTTAAGCCACTGTTACAGTGAGTTTTCTGGTACTTACAGCTGAACCTAATTCTAACTGATAAAGCTTTCAATTGAATGCTGCACTCTTATCACAATCTGCTTTTTATTGGCACCTCTAAACTCTCTTCGCAGCTCTTAACCTCCCAGTCTGGGCCTACTCGGTAAATCCTATGGTGCATTCACAGCCAAGCTGTGGGCAACCTCCTCCCCGTGCCCTTCCTGGCAGCTGCCTCTCCTCTCTCTCCTCTTCAACATGATTTTGGTTTAACCAGCAGTTTGTAACATAAGGCATTTTACATGACATTTCTGTTTTATCCTACTTTTCATTTCCGGCAGCCTCTTAAAGATCTTTTTAATGGTCTCATCTTAAATTCCTTTAATTCCTATTTTATGATTTTAGAACTTGTTTGATGTTTCATTGTGGAATACTTTACCAGGCTTTCTCTTAGCCTTTTCTCTTCCAACCTCTTCATTACCTCTTTTCTCTCTTCTTCTTTTCTCTCTTCTTCTTTTCTTCTTCTTTTTTTTTTTCAGTCTCTCTTTTCCATTTTAGAAAAGTTTTTTCGCATTGTTTTATCTCCCTCTTGGGATCCTATTGGCTTCTTCCCAGCAGGCTCCTCAGCTTCACAAGTGAAGCTCGTATATCTTTCACAACACTCCGGAGAGACTAAAGCCAATAAAACGTAATGTGCACACTATATTAACATTTACGAACACTTAACACACACAAAATAGTAGTATATATTATACGGGTGCACAAAAATGTAGAAAAAGTTTTAAAAACTGCACTGAGAAGATACATAACAGTTTTAATAGTGATTACGTATGTGCAGGCAGGAGGGAATGAGATAAGGTGGGAATCTAGGATCATATCCATAACTTTTAAAAACATCTTTCTGGAGGCATAATTGACAGACAATAATTACACATATTTAAAGGGTATAATTTCATAAGTTTTGACAGGTGTGTGCACCACGAAACCGTCACTACCATCATGACAGTGAACATATCCATCACCCAAAGAACTCTCCTTGTGTCTTTTGTAACATCTTCTGTTGGCTGCCTGTTCCCACGCTCATCTAGCAAACACTGATCTTCCTTCTATGACTGTAGATTAGTTTGCATTTTGGAGAATGTTATGTAAATGAAATCATAAACCGTATACTCATGTGGGTTTTTTTTTTTTTGGTCTAGCTTCCTTCACTCAGCATAATTATTTTGAGATTCATCCATATTCCGTGTGTACCAATAGCACATTCATTTTTATTGCCGAGTGATAGTTCACTATATAGATCTATCATGATTTGTTTATCTGCTCACCTATTGATGGACAATTTGGTTGTTCTCAGTTTGGGGATATGATAAATAAAGTTGTTAGGAACATTTCTATCCAAGCCTTGCATGAACATATGTTTTTATTTCTCTTGAATGAATACCTAGAAATGCAATGACTGGATCATATAGTAGGCATATGTTTAACTTTTTCAGAAACTGCCAAACTGCCTTCCAAAGTGGCTATAACATTTTATATTCCAACCAGCAGCATCTGAGGGTTCCACTCACTCCACTGTCCCCATCATTTGGGTATGCAAAGTATCTAATACAGGGGTCCTCAAACTTTATAAATGGGGGGCCAGTTCACTGTCCCTCAGACCGTTGGAGAGCCGGACTATAGTTTTAAAAAAACTATGAACAAATTCCTATGCACACTGCACCTATCTTATTTTGAAGTAAAAAAAATAAAACACCCGCATGTGGCCCGCGGGCCGTAGTTTGAGGATGGCTGATCTAATAGATGCATAGTGGCATCTGATTGTGCGTTTGATTTTCTTTTTCCTAATGGCTAATAATGTTGAGTGTTTTTTTTTTTTTTGATGCACTTATTTTCTGCTCATGTATACCCTTTAGTAAAATATCTTTTCAAATCTTTGACTATTTTTATTGAGTTGTTTACTTTCTGTTATTGAGTTTTGAGAGTGCTTTGTATATTCTGCATACAGATCCTTTGTCAGATAGGTGATTTGCTAAGAATTTCCCTAACTTTTAGCTTGTGTTTTCATTATCTTAGCAGTGTCTTAAAGAGCGGAATCTTTTAATTTTGAGTAAGTAAAGCTTATCACTTTTTAATTTTAGGGATTATAATTTTGGTCATATTTATGAAAATGTCACCTAATCCAAGGACACAAAGATTTTTTTCCTGTACTTTTTTTTTCTATTAGTTTTGAGAGTTAGACTTTATATTTAGCATTATGATCCATTTCAAATTAATTTTTGTGTAAATACAAGATGAAGATAGGTCATTTATTTACTTATTTATTTAGGATTTGTTTATTTTTGCCTAGGGATATCCATTTGTTCTAGCGCCCTTTGTTGAGAAGAGAATTCTCTACTGAATTTCCTGTGTATGTGTGTGTCTGTCTGTGATTGTGTGAAATCTTTATGTATCTATCAAGAGAAAGGAAGAGATAGAGAATCAGGACTGTCCTGTGTTCTTTAATATATTTTTCTATCTTTATGTCAATACCCCACTGTCTTGCTTATTGTAGCTTTATAAAGAAATCTTTAATTCATGTAATGTTAACCTGTCAATTTTGTCCTTTTTATCCAAAGTTTGATTAGATATTCTAGGTCTATTGCATTTCCATATGAATTTTAGAACAGCTTTACAATTTTTATAAAAGCTCCTGCTGGTATTTTGATTGGAATTATGTTAAATATATAGATCAATTTGGTTAGAATTGAAATCATAACAAGATTGATTCTATCCATGATATAACTCCCCATTTAATTTCTCTCATAAATGTTTTGTGGGTTTACACATATGATATGTGTAAACATATCTTTTCCATATCTTTGGTCAGATTGATGCCAAGTATTTTATATTACTATATTTGTGATATTGTAAATGATTCTGTTTTTAAATTTCAAATCCATGTCTTTGTTGCTAATAAATATGTGGATGGTAACACATTTTTAAATTTTGATCTTTTATCATATAACCTTGCTTGCCTTCATTATTATTGTAGCTTTTCTTATATAATCCTCTGGATTTTCTGCATAGACAATAATGTCATTTGTGAGTAAAAAAAAAATTTACTTCTTTTATCCTATATGTCAGATCATATTTCCTTCTAATATAATTTTCCTCATACCTTCCTTTAACATTTCTTGGATGGAAGGTCTGCTGGTTATGGATTATTTTATCATTAGTATAGCTGAAAGAATATTTCACCTTCACTTTTGTAATATGTTTCTATTAGCTCTGGCCATACTTTCTTTTTCCTTTCAGTACCTTAAGCTTGTTGCTCCATTGTCTTCTCATTTGCATTATTTTCAGTGAGAAATCTGAAGTTATTCTTTTCTTTTCCCTCTGTATATTACATGGCAGCCAGTACTTCACATGCTGTGCTGCTCAGGGCTCTATTTTGAGTTCACATCTGTATAGTAGATAGGTCTGGATTCAGGTGCTTTCTTTGCTACTCTGTGTGATATTAGGCATGTTGCCTAACTTCTCTTAGAGCCCTTTGCCATGTAATTTTATAACTGTATTTTTCTACATAGCATTATCTTAACTGTATAAGATTTTTATTCACTTACTTGGTTAAAGTCTTTTTCTCAATCAGTTTGTAAGGGAAGGGGATCATTGTCCATCTTGTTTACTATTCTTTGCTCAGCACCTAATATCAGCTGGCATAAAACTATGAACTTAATAAATGAAGTCAGACATATGTGCCTTCAAATGTAAAAGATTGTGAGGAGGTATTGGTTTTCTCATCTGTAATGTGTATAATAATGGTGCCTGTTTCACAGGATTGTTGTGAATAATAAAGGATAAAGGCATGAATAATATTTATCCTGGTACTTGGCACATAGTAAATAATCAATATGCATTAGTTCTTATGGTGATCACTATCACTATCATTATCATTAACATTTCAAACTCCCCTACACTAGATAAACTCACCCATTGCTGCTCATTTAGATTGTTACAGTGGCTTTGAGTTCTTTTCCCCCTACAGTCTGTTCTCTATACCAAAGCTAAAGTGCTTATTACTCTATAAAATAAAAATTATTATCATATTGTTCTTATCATATACTCTTTTAACAGCCATCTCCCCCACAAAAAAGGAAATAACTCCTCTCAGTAAAGGGGCAAAATAAGCAACTTAGCTCAAAAACCACCTGGTGCTATATCACCATTGTTTCTTAGAGCTGAATAGTACTCCATGGTATCCCAAGAATGGAAAAACAAGCACCAGATATATTCTCCAGCAAACTGGTATTAACTGAGTAGCACCTAAGTGGACACATAGGTACTACAGTAATAGGGTATTGGGGAGGGGGGGAGGGGGGCGGGTATATACATACATAGCGAGTGATATCCGCACCATCTGAGGGATGGTCATGCTGGAGACTCAGACTTGTGGGGGGAGGGGGGGAAGGGCATTTATTGAAACCTTAAAATCTGTACCCCCATAATACACCGAAATAAAAAAAACAAAACAAAACAAAAAAAAACCACTTGGTGATCTGTGCCTAATCTTCTTTACCACATACCTCATGGTTTGGCAACTTTTTCTCACTTCAGTCCTATCCAATAATGCCAAGTATTCAGTCCTAATAAATTACTTTTTTTTTCTTTTTTCAAAGAGCAATGCTTTCTTTTACCTCAGCCTCTCCCCATGCTTTTTAATCCTGGAACACCTGCATTATGTATACTATTCATCTGGCTAATTTCTATACAACCTTCAAGTTTCAGTTCAGCTGCCATCCCCCCAAGAATCTCCTTGACTTCCCTAGTCCAGATCAGGTATCCCTTCATATATTATCTTATACAATGATGTTAGCCCTCTCCATAACTCCAGTTAGTCTGATTTTACAATTCTCTGTTTTCTTCTCTGTCTCTTCCACTGGTTGTAAACTTCTTGAAGGCAAGGACTATGCCTACCTATCACACTTCTTGGCAAGATGTACCCACTCAATAAATCCTTGTTGGATGAATGAGTAAAATAAAATAGGAAAAACAAGTACAGAAATATTGAAAATACAGAATAAATAAATGATGTACACTTTTAGTATCATATAAGTTCAGAGGTAAGAGAGGTTACTTCCAGTTGATGCTCCATAAATATTTATTGAATAAATAAAAAAGCTCAATATTATATCCATTGATGTAATTTATGTTAGACTCATATCTGAAATTCAGGATTCAGGTTTTCTATATTAGGTTACTTTCCATGGCATTATTCTGACTTCCTAAAATATAAATGAGACAGAAACTCTAGAATTGAGATTAAACATAATTCAGGGAACACCTTAAATATTTATAAAGAAAATGTTATTTTTTCTAACATTTAATATTTTTTCTGAACATCGTCTTCTACTTACCCACTGCTTGAGTAATTTTCTAAATGTTCCACTATGCAAAATATTGATAGTGAGTCTTTTTCAGAGTTACAAGGTCAAAGATCTCACACTCTTTTTTGTCACATTCTCATTGTATGACAAGCTCAAATGTTGAAAAGCATTATTTGGGAACCCAGTTATTATAGAATATTCCCACATTCCTAGCAATCATCCTTGTTCTGATACATGAAAAATAATCATGTTCAAGGAAGAGCCACAGGTTTTTGTTTTTTTTTCCTGGATCTTGTTAAATGAAGTAATGAAGTACCTTCTACCATTTGGCTTCCAACCAAACTATTATAAAACAGAGTACTAGTGTTGATAGAAATTACCTTCCTCCTCCATTTGGTGTAGGTGGTAAAGAGAGAAAGTGAAAGAGCCAGAAGTCTGCTTAATACTAAATTACAAGCTTTCATATTTTTTTTTTTTTTTGAGACAGAGTCTCGCTTTGTTGCCTAGAGTGAGTGCCGTGGCATCAGCCTAGCTCACAGCAACCTCAAACTCTTGGGCTCAAGCAATCCTACTGCCTCAGCCTCCGGAGTAGCCAGCTGATTTTTTCTATATATATTATTTGGCTAATTAATTTCTTTCTATTGTTGGTAGAGATGGGGTCTCGCTCTTGCTCAGGCCAGTTTCGAACTCCTGACCTCGAGCAATTTGACCACCTGGGCCTCCCAGAATGCTAGGATTACAGGCATGAGCCACCGCGCCCGGCGCAGGCTTTCATTTTTGGGTGAGTAATAAGTGTCTTACCAAACACTGTGAATCTCTTCTGTAAGAATTCACAGGAGATGCTTGAGGAGCAAAGCCTGAAGCCTCCTTTCATTGTCCAAGAACAAATTTAGATAATAAAAATAGTATTCCAGAGAGAGAGAGAGAGAGAGAAAGAGAGAGAAAGAGAGAGAAGAGAGAGAGAGATAAAGGGGGGGGGAGAGAGAAGAATAGGTTTCCAGTTATAGTGGTTAATGACAGTGTCCATTGTGGGGGGTGGAGATGTCACTCCTTTAGGGTATTAGGTAAAATGCCCATTCTGGGCTGGAATCTAATCTCCAGAGGTGCCCTAAGCAAAGAACCCTTGATGACTTTAAAAAATAGGCTTGTCCTTACATCATCTCCCTCCTGATATGTATGCAAAAGAAGCTCTGCCTTCAAAGCATCATAGAGAAGTCATAGACTATCCTACACCTTGAATTGAAAAAAACTGGGAGATGGAAGAGAACCTAGATGGCTTAAGATTTCTTCATTCAGTGAACTCTTTTAGTCTTGACTTCTGTTTCAGCACTTGTTTGAGGCTTTTTAAAACGACTTATACTTTCCATATTCAAAACAAAAAATATCTTTAGTCCATTTGGTTACCAATTGGTTTTCCAATTTCCTCTTCATTTTCTTTATATGTGGCACCTTGGTCTCTGAATTTTATTATTTTACTGGTTTCTTTCACCTCTGTTACATGCCCAATTCAATTAGCATTTATTTATTTTTTGAATTTTTATTCTTTATGTAGAATACAGTGTTTTTTAAAAAATTTAAGTAGGTTTAGAGGGTACAAGTGTTTTTCTGTTACAGTGCTGAATTGCATAGTGGAGAAGTCTAGGCCATTAAATTTCATGCAATTATAACTTTTCTGTGTACTTAACCTTCATTTCTTGCTATTATTAGCCTTTGCACATAATATTATCTCTCTGCTTTCACTGGTGAGCTTGACAATTCCCTATTTTGTGTCACCTGGAAATTTCATTAATGTAGGTCTTTTTCTAGATCATTAATAAAGTTGTAGCTTAAACTAAACCTGACATTCTTTCCCACTCCCATGGCTCTCTTCCGGTCATCGTCTTGGAGCTCAACATGTTATGCTTTATTATAGTTTTTTTGGGGGGGAGGGGTTGCTAACCACTTTCTAATCGTCCATATATTTCTAAAATCCAGCCATTTAAAATTAATTTTGTTATTAGTGTTTCAGAATCTTGTGGATTGCCTTGCACATAAGCACTACATGAACATTAGTAGAATTAATTGAGTCAACAAGGCAGCCATTACCTTTATCCTGTTGTGTTTGGTTCTCCCCAGCCCTACCAAAAAAAATGGTCTTTGTGATAGACTTTTTTTCTGATAGATAAAATTGTATGTGTTTATTATGTACAGCATGATGTTTTGAAGTATATACACACTGGAATGGTTAAATCCAGCTAATTAACATATGCATTGCCTTACATAATTATTATTTTTATGGCGAGAATACTTAACAGTTACTCTCTTGGCATTTTCAAAGAATACAATATGTTTTCATTAACTATAGTTACCACATGAGGAATGTGCTTGGCTTATTACACTTAACAAAATGTCTTTCAGGTCCATTTATATTGTTGCAAATGACAGGATTCCCTTCTTTTTTGTGGATGAATGGTATTCCATTGTGTACATATACCACATTTTTTTTATCCATTTATCCACTGGTAAACACTTCAGTTGATTCCATATCTTGGCTATTGTGAATACTGCCACAGTAAACTTGGGAGTACAGACATCTCTTTGACTTACTGCTTTCATTTCCTTTGGATATATACCTTGTAGTGGGATTGCTGGATCATACGGTAGTTATATTTTTAATTTTGTGAAAAGCATCTATACTGCTTTTCATAATCACTATACTAATTTAAATTTCCACCAACAGTGAGTGAGGGTGACTTTTCTCCAGATCCTTTTTATCCACTGCTTCTCCCAAACTATTATCTTTTGTCTTTTAGTTGATAGCCATTCTAACAGATGTGAGATAATATCTCATTGTGGTTTTGATTTGCATCTCCCTAATGATTAGTGATGCTGAACATTTTTGCATATACCTGTTGGTTATTTGTATGTCTTCTTTTGAGAAATGTGTTTTCAGGTCTTTGGCCATTTTTTAATCAGGTTTTTTTTTCTTGCTATTGAGTTTTTGAGTTCCTTATATATTTTGGATGTTAACCCCTTATCAGATGTTAGTTTATAAATATTTTCTCCCGTCCTGTTGGTTGTCTTTTCACTCTATTGATTATTTCCCTTTTTGTGCAGAAGATTTTTAGTTTGCTGCAATCCACTTGTCTATTTTCTTTTATCTCCCGTGCTTTTGCAATTATATCCAAAAAAGTCATTGCCCAGACCAATGTCATCAAGCTTTTTCCCTATGTTTTCTTTTAATAGTTTTATAGTTTTGAGTCTCACATTTAGATCTTTAATCCATTTTGAGTTGATTTTTGTATATAGTGAGAAACAAGGGTCTAATTTCATTCTTCTGCATATGGATATCCACCTTTCCCAGGACCATTTATTAAAGAGACTGTCTTGTTTCCACTGTTGGTCCTTGGTGCTTTCATTGAAAGCCAGTTGGCTTTAATTGTGTGGATTTATTTTTAGTTTATCTATTCTGTTCCATTAGTATATGGGTCTATTTTTAATTCCAGTACCATGCTGTTTTTGTTTTTATAGCTTTGTAGTATATTCTGAAGTATTAGAGTGTGATCCCTTCAGTTTTGTTCTCTTTATTCAAAATTTCTTTGGCTATTAAGGGTATTTTGTGGTTCCATATAAATATTAAGATTGTTTTGTTTCTTTCTTTGAAGAATATCATTGATATTTTGATAAAGATTGCATCGAATCCATAGATCACTTTGGGTATAATGGACATTTTAATAGTATCAATTCTTCTGATCCATGAACACAGGATATCTTTCTCTTTACTTATGTCTTCTTCAATGTTTTCCATCAGTGTTTTATAGTTTTCAATGTAGAGCTTTTTTACCTCCTTGGTTAAATTTATCCCTAAATATTTTATTTTATTTTTGTAGCTATTGGAAATGGTATTATTTTATTGATTTATTTTTCACATAGTTCACTGTTAGTGTATAGAAGCACTTGATTTTTGTATGTTGATTTAGTAAACTTTAACTTTACTAAACTCGTTCATTATTTCTAACAGTTTTTTGGTAAAGGCATTAGGGTTTTTCTATATGTATTAGATCATGTCAGCTGCAAACAAATATAATTTAACTTCTCTCTTTCCCATTTGGATGTCTTTTATTTCTTTTTATTGCCTAATTCTCTGGCTAGGACTTCTTGTACTCTATTAAATAGAAGTGGTGAGAGTGGGTATTCTGGTCACATTCTGGATCTTTGAAGAAAAACTTTCAAGTTTTCCCCATTGAGTAGAATGTTAGTTGTGGTTTGTGATCTATGTCCCTTATTGTACTAGGGTGCATTCCTTCAATACTTCATTTACTGAGAGTTTTTATTATGAAAAGATGTTCAATTTTTGTCAAACGATGTTTTTTTGCATCTATTGAAATGATCATATGATTTTTGTCCTTCATTCTGTTAATGTATCATGTGTGCCTGACTTTTAAAAACAGTGTTTGGCTACTTTCTCTAGTCATTTTGAATACTTAAGGATTCTACATTTGATAGTTTATATATAATATTTATCCAGGTGCTAATGTAGATAATAAAAGCTAGCAAGATATCTAAGTACTATATATGTTCTTAGCAACTTTAATATTAATCAATGTAATTCATAAGGAGATTTCTTCATCAATGAAATGGATATAATGATACTTAACTGTATGACTGTATCAATGAAATGGATATATGATACTTAACTGTTGTGACTGCCATAGCTAATGTGAAGAACTGAGAAAACTCTTAGCCTATTGTAGGCTCTGGACTTAACTCCTGCCCCATTTCCTGAATCACAAAAAATGATTCTCTCTTTCCCATTGTTCAAGCCAAAAACCTAGGAGAGGGCATTAATTGGCTTCCTCTCTTTCTCTTCCACATCCAATCAATAGCTAGACCCATTGCCTCTGATACATGTCAACTCCACTCATTGCCACCACAGCCTTGTCCCCAGGCTACTGCCATGGGCTCTGAGTTTCCCTGTTTCAGTGCAGCCCTCCTCCAGTTCACCACCTATAGAGCATTCAGATTTAACCTTTTCAAAGTGCAAATCAGATATTGCCACTTCCTTGCTTATCCCTTGCAGGAATTTCTAATTGCCCTTGAAATAAAATCCATATCCCTTATTTGCTTATGATCTGGCCTCTTCCCTTGGACCATAGGCTTCATGAGGGCAGAGACTCGATCTGTCATTTCAGCACACAGCACCAGTATTCGACACATTTCCCAATGCACAGGAAGCGATCAAAAATATTTTCTGGATGAAGGAAATATTCTACACTATTGCTGTAAGAAAAAAGAAAGATGATTTGCTCCCAGCTTGGTCATAGACTTTCTTCCTAAGTCAATGTTTTTAAAGTAGATTGTTCAAAGACGTCTAGCCGTGAGATATGGTGAAATTATGATTGCTCCTACATTGGTCCCACCTTCATTATCCAGACTCTGACACTTAATAATCATTGAGTATTCAAGAATACAGTTCTTATAGATTAAAGTAACTATTTGTTAAAGTGGAGGGATCTGAAATTAAAATGGAGAATCCTTTGATGAACATTACATTCAAATCATTAGAATTTCATGTAGATGTAATTGCTCCCTCAGAAATAGATTAAATATACACAGCATTTTAAATGACATTTTTACATTGTTAAAGCACAGTTGATTATAAATTATGAGTATTTTAAACCAGGCATGCTTCCTCTCCATCAATCAGCGTTATCGTGGGCATCTCTTTAATAAGATTATTTGCTAATGCAAAACTGAAATGAGCAACGCCTGAAGCAGCATTAACGCAGGGAGTGATCAAGTGACGGCACACCCACCGTTTGATTCTCTCCCCAGGACACGGTGTCTGGAGAAATTTGCTTTCCTTCATTGACACACACCAGTGTAGCTGCTGCTAATGGGTATTTTTTCAGATGAGGAGTCATGAGTGCCTTCATGCTTTGAGGTGCTAATCATTAGCAGTTAAGAAGCCTCTTCCAGAAAAATCTCTGACATTCTCCCCAAAGCTGAAGGTTGAGATGCTGCAGGGCTATTTTGGATGCTACATTTTGACATTTATATTCATTCAAATTAGGAACATAGTATACTCAGTTGACAAAGACAGTAAAGTCATCAGGCCTTCAATTGTAGAATGCAGTAGACTGCTCAGCTGGATGCATTAGCCAAAAGGTTCTAATGTCCTATTGACCTGCACATTTTTTTTAAAGAGCCTAGGATGATAAATGGTAAAAAAAAAAAAAAAAAAAAAAAAAATCACCTACTGAAACAAAAAGGAATATAAAAAATATTGAAGGGCAGAATTACTTTTATTTTAAAAATCGAGGAGTTGGGTATGGGAGAAGAGTATGGGGAGGGAACTGTACATGTTCAGAAATGCTGAGAATCACGTTGGAAAGTTATCAGCATGGAAACATGTCAATAGCTCTGATTGTAAGTGTTACCTATACCCATTGTCATTATAAGTATTCACTGTAAAGGAGGCATGAACATATATGAGGGGGAATATTAAGCACAAAACCTTGTTCAAAACACATGAAGGATCTAGGATATTGGGTCAGAAAACAGGGTGTTGTATTCTGAGAAAAAAAAAAAAACAGTGGACAGACCCAAGATCTTCAGTCCTGGCATTTAAGAGTGGGCCCTATCTACCTTTCCCCGAATGTCCTGAGTTCTCCACACTAAATGAATGGAAACTGTGGTCTTACCATATACTAAGCAATTAAAAAGTGTTAAAATCAGTAAAAATGGCGATATGACTAGATATATCAAAAATACATTAAAGCTGCTTACATTCAGCTGAGGTAAGGACTCTTGGACAACACAAAGCCTGTGTGCTGTGCAAAAGGAAGACTCCTAAAACCAAATGACCAGCAAAGGGAAGAAGTCACAGGATAGGCAAAGACACCCCAGGCAAATCCAAACAAACACAGCATGAACAACACTGTTGGTAAATTCATTTGAATCCAGGCCAAATCTAGACAAAGAAGGGCACTTTGTAAGGATATAGAGTGCAGTTCACGATGATGCCCCTCCCTCTGATGAGAGTTTCTAATCGCCAAATAATACAGTATTAAAAATTGTCATGAAAATTATCATAAATATAAGGCAAATTGGAGACCTTAGGTTATAATTACAGTCATCAGTAGACCTAATGTGCAAAACAATAATAAAGTATATTGAAAATATAAATAATATAATTAACAAGGTGTATTAATTTGTATACATATCAGACTCACTACTCCCAAAGCAGAGAATACCTCTTTTTGTCAGGTAGTAATACATAAGGAACATTTGCAAAAATTAATATACTGGCCATAAATAAAACTTTAGCAAATTCACCAAAGCTGAAATAGGACCAAAAACATCCTTTGATCAAATATAATGAAAGGAGAAATTTTAAAATGTAATTATTTAAAAACAATTAAAAACATAGCCATGTGGAAATTTAAAAAAAAATTCTCTCTAACACCCCTAGAGACAATAAGGAAATCAAAAGCCAAATTGTAATGCATGCAGAAGAGATTGAAGAAAGCATTATGTGCCAGAACTTATAACATACATGTAAAGTTATGCTTTATAAAGGAAATCACAGCACTAAATAATTCACTAATAAACAAGAAATATAATTTAAGCTTCTAACTAAGAAAGGCAAAGTAGTAATTAGGGAGAAAAAAAACAGATTTTAATTAATTAGAAAAGAGAGAAATTATACATCTAATAAGTAAACCAAAAAGCTGGTTAACAGAAATAAAAGACAAATTATTAGTTAACTTAAACAAAGAAAAGAGAAAGTAAAATTTAAAAAAAAAAATTGATAATAGGTACAAATACAGTGGAAATTAGAAGAATCCTAAGAGACTTTTGCTCAGTTCTACACAAACAATGAAAAATATGGATGAGGAGGATGAATTTGTCAGGAAACATAAAATGTAGGAAATCTATACAGACAAACTTCTCTGAAAGAGGTGATTTTAAAGCACAATTTTATTGAAATGTTAAATCAGAGAAAACTCAAGTGCTGTTCAAACTGTTTCAGAGTATGTGGAAAAGAGGAAAGTTTCTATGTTATTTTAATAAAGCAATCATCTCTAGGGGAGGATCTATTTTCTGGCCTTTCTAGCTTCTTAGAGGCCCCTTCACATTCTCGTCTCTGTGTCACCTGCCTTCCTTCTTCCCTTACAGGACCCTTGTGGTTACACTGGACCCACCTAAATATTCTAGGATGGTCTCTCCCCCATTTTAAGATCCTTAAATTAGGCTGGGCACGGTGGCTCACACCTGTAATCCTAGAACTCTGGAAGGCCAGGGAAGGAGGATAACTTGAGTTCAGGAGTTTGAGACCAGCCTCAGCAAGAGCAAGACCCCATCTCTACTGAAAATAGAAAAATTAGCTGGGCATGGTGGCGCGTGCCTGTAGTTCCATCTACTCCAGAGGCTGAGGCAGGAGGATTGCTTGAGCCCAGGAGTCTGAGGTTGCTGTGAGCTAGGCTGATGCCATGGTACTCTAGCCTGGGTAACAAAGTGAGATTCGGTCTCAAAAACAAAAACAAAATCCTTAAATTAATCACAAAGTCCTTTTTGCCACAGCAAGTATTAATAATATAGTCACAAATTTTGTGGATTAAGATGTAGGCAGCTTTCGAAAGCCGTTCTTCTGCCTCCTACACTGTATTACCAAAGATAATATATTTGATCAATCCTATGTTCAGTGAGGGGGTGGGTTAACGGGCATCCTCAGACATGGCCTGAGGCTGGCAAAAGCTTTACACACAGCTATTTGGATTATCCACAAGATTACAATTGCACTTCCAGGAATTTCTCTTATAAATGCATTTACACATGGTAAAGATGATAGCATGTACAAGGATACTGACTGCGGCATTTCTGTAACATCAAAGAATTGAGAGGAGGTGAATCATTATCAAAAGAGACCAGGATTAGGAAGCTCTGGTACACTGATACAGTGGGCTGTGCTGGTACTGCTCTCTTTGTATTGGGATGAAAAAGTATCTCCAAGATGTAGATCAAGATGCTCATGAGAGGCACTTTTTGTTTTAATCTTAAATAGTTTATCACCCCTAAAATTAGGTTGTATCTTTCAAATAATGGCTTTTCATGGTTTAAACAGCAGAATTTCTTATCCTTTCATAATAGCAAAATAATAATGTGTATCTCGTGGTTGGTGGGAACTTAAATTTGATGAAATACTATAGTTAAATGGAAAAAAGTTGAGTTTAGTGTCTAACTATGTATCATATATGCAACAAAATAAGTGTATGTAAACACACACACATTTTTCCTCTTTATTAGATCATTATGGTTGGCATTCAAGCAAGCTTTTCATTTCTCCTATTTTATAAAATCTCTTCATCGTATTTCCTCCTTTAGTTATTACCCTTTTTCTTGACTTTCTTTTATAGCAAAACTCCTCAAGAGTTTTAATCTATACTTATTTTCCCTAGTTACTCTTCTACTTCTTACTCCTAAATCCATTTTAATTTGTTTTTGTCCCTCTAAAACTCTTCCTCATCAATATTACCATTGACCGTGATCTTGGTAAATCATTTAGCAGCATTGGACACAACTGTCTTGCCTCCTCCTTGAAACATTTTTCTTCCCTTGGCTTTCAAGACATCTCACACTGCTTTTCCTCTTTCTTTTTGCTGCTGCTTCGTAGCCTCTTTGCTTTTCCTCCTGCCTCTTTCACTACCAATGTTGGAAGATCCCAGGGCTCCATTTCTACTCCCTTTCTCTTCTCTAGTACATTTGCTTGTGTGCGTGTTGAGGGGATTCTCCTCCATTCTCACAACTTCAAATATCATCTATTTGCCTTTGACTCTCACATTTTTATCTTCAGCTCTGATCTAGTCCCTGATTTTACACTAGCATATCCAACCGCCTACTCAGCACCTCCAGTTTGCTGTCTATAAGCATCTCCAGTTTAGGATATCTAAGACTGAACTTCTCATCCCCCCACCCCCAAACTCACTCCTCCTTTAGTCTTTCCCTCCTCAGGGAATGGCACTGCCACTCTTTCAAAATCCTTGGAGTCACTCTTGACTCCTGACTTCCTTTCACAGCCCACATCCCCACCTCCAAGCCATGATCTATTCTTGTTTACCTCACTTGCAAAGTACATTCAGAAGCTGGCCATTTCTCACCACTTGCTGCCATCCCAATCCAAGTCACCAATCGCTGTCTTTTGGTTGCATTATTGCAGTGTTCTCGTGCATGGTCTTCCCACCCTGACTCCTCTTCAGGCTATTTTCAGCAAAGCTTCCAACAAATCCTTCCAAAATGTGCTTCAGATCACATCAGTCCTTGCTCAAAACCCTCCCATGGCTCCCTACTTCCTTCAGAATAACAGCCAAGTTTATTACCATGACAAATCCCAGCCCAGTTTGGTCCACTGTGGACCTTAATCCCATTTCCCACTCTTTGCTCCCAAACTCATTCTTCCTGAATGCTCTTCAGGAACATTCTGAACTCACGAGTTCTCCTCCTTCAAGTCTGCTTAAATGTCACTGTGTCCGTGAGACTTCTTCTGACCACCGTTAAAGTTTGCCATCTATCTCTACACCTTCCCAAGTCTCCCTATTCCTGATTCCTGTTTGGTTTCTTTCTCCATAGCAATAATCATCTTCTGATAGACTAAAAATTAGTGTATTTATCGTATTCATTGTCTTTCTTTCCACACTAGAATGCATATTCCTTCAAGGCATGGAGTATTGACTCTTTTGTTCACTGATATATGCACCATATTCAATGCCCGACACATATTGAGTGCTCAATAAATATTTGCTGAAAGGGTTATCAGCACCTTGTGTGTTCATGGCATAGTTCCAGAAGGATACACAAGAGAGTGAACAAAAAGGCTCCTCTGTGGAGAAGAGCTAAATTTCTGAGGGACAAGTGGAGAAGGGAAACCTACTATTTATTCCACACATTTTCAACCTTTGAATTTTATGCTTGAGTTACGTATTTAAAACAATATAATTCAATTATTTACAGCACGTTTTAAAATATCTGGCAGAGGCTGTTATCTCAGCCGTGAGCTGGGATGGAGGAACAGCTTTCGAAGCGGTGGTGTGAAGCATTCCACACCTACATGGGGTCGCTGACCACTCTCTCCGCTCTGGATGCTCTCTGCTAGTCACGTGGTTATTTGATGTAAGTCAGTAGGGAAGAGAGTCAGTGAAGTTCTCCATCACCACTTCATTCTTTGTAATTCCATCGCTCCACTTTTTAAGAGAATTTGTGGAAAAGTGGTGTTCAGAAAGGTAGGGCTCCTGAGATCAAAGTCAAATTAGTGCTTGAGCCACAACAACAAGATTTCATCTTCTCCTCCAAGGGGGAGACAGAAGTCAGTCTGAGGCCGGCAGATGGGTAGCTGCTCACAAAATGGACCAACTCAGAGTCTCTGGCAGTGAGGCTGGGGCAGCAACGACACTTGATTAAACAAGTGGCAGATCCCAGCTAGCACGCAGTTGTGGGAGGTTAGAAGTAGCAGTTATGATGTTGCTAAGCAAAGGCACTCTGTTAGCATTAAGCATTTTTCCCTTTCAACTGAAATATAAATCCACAAGGGGAAACAATCCATTCTTTATTATTTTTAAAAGTAGCTTTCTGTCTCAAAAACAATTTACTGCCACTAGAAATGTCTTCTTTTAGAAGAATGTATAATTGGCTGCCATTTGACATTCTGTGGCATTATTAAAGTCTTGAAATCTCTTAATGTGCATTCTTTTTTTTTTTCTTGCCACTGAGCAACATTTTCATAATCCCAAAGATTCTCTTGCTGTCTTACTTAGCCTAATCTATTTTGAGAGCTTCTCAGCCAGAGATGATTTTGAAAGAGTCAGGTTCTTGGTACAACGTTATAGGATTAAATGAATAAGACTAATATAAAGATAAAACGTAACCACGGTCATTATTACTTCTGATTAACTTTTATTCTACACACGACACTGCCAAGGACTTTTTGACTAATGCCTGAACTACTGGTTTATATTAACAGCTTTTTTTGTGGAATTCTACATCCCTTTGTTCTAGTGCGACTACCTACCTCAATATGGTGAACATTTATGGAGCATCATTGTGTGCATAACTGACAGGACAGGCCATCCAAGTGTGATCATATTCCATCTGAGAGAAAGTGCTTGGTTACAAATGCAAATCCCCAGGTATCCTCACTGACTAGCAAGCTTCACCCTGTGACTCTAATGCTCACTAAGGTTTGAGAACTTCTGATTAAGAGGATGGAAAACAAGTAGAAGATGAAGTCTTTGTTCCTTTGACATGTACAATGTAGTCAGTGAGGACAGACTCGTTACAAATGAAGCAGTTTGATTTTTTTAACAAGCAATATATCTGCAATGTGAGAGGCACTTCACAAAGGTCCCCTCATTGAATACATGGATGGATGGATGGATGGATGGATGGATGGATGGATGGACGGACTCAGCACAGACTAAATACAGGAGCATGATGTCTATACTCGCTCTTCTACCTTTTCCCACTCATGCTCTGACTGCCTTCTATGTGATTCTTTGGCTTCACGAGATTAACAAAATATCCTGTCTCTGCAAACAGAAGTGGGCTTTGTCATCTTTGAAGTTATACCAGCATCCTATTGAAAGAGAGTCTATTAAGGTGTAGTTACAATGATGGTAAACATGTACCAGAAATGTACAAAGTGCTTCACTTACTTTGAGCAAATCTTACTTAATATACATGGCTACTAAATATGTTAAAGAATAGAAATAGAGTGTGTCACATCCAAACCAGTGGCAGAAGGCAGGGGAGTGGAATCTAAAACTTCGAATACAAAATATGGCAGAAAAGGAAAAAAAAATAAACAGTTAAAAGCCAGAACAAATAGGAAAAATAAAGTAAGATTATTAGAAATAATTCCAAATACATCAGTAATCTCAATAGGTGTGAGGGTCAAACTCTCTAGGTTCAATACAGAGATATTATTTTGAATAAAAGAAATCCAAAATTCAGCTATATTCTGTTTACTAGTGACACACATTAAATGACACACCTAAGACATAAGGAAACAGAAAGATTGAAAGTGAAAGGATTCAAAAAAATATCTCAGACAAATGTTAACAATAAATGTACTTGTGGTTGGGGCTACTACACTCTGATTAGAGATGTTAATTTCATTTTATTAAAATGCTATAGTTGAAGACACATTCTATCTGAAACAAGTTTCACTAGGAAATTACACCCTATCAGTTTTCGCCATAGCTCATGAACCTGGACATCATGAAGCTGCACTATCTAAGTCCAGTGAAATCTTAGTTGAGGGATTGTTGAGAACTAGCAGCTTCCTTAATAAAACCCAGTTCAGACAGCCAGTGTTGGAGTAGAGAGAGCATCTTCTCTGGAAGTGGATGGTATTGTGCTCTAACCTTTTTCTTATCCTCTAAGATTTGTAGGAAACATGGTTGATTTTTTAAAAGTGGTGATACATTTCCTCGTGTGACAGCAGTAATGAGTGTGAACCCGCCAAAGAATCTCCAGCGCCCTCTGTGCTTCCTTGCCAACCTGGGGTGATAGGGTTCGCTTTTATTAATATCAGGGGATATGATGAGTTTCCTTAGAGTCAAACCAGTGATTGACAAAGGCTGTCTCAAGTTGCTCTTTGCTGAGTTAGTCATCAAGAGTTTCTCAAATGAAAGTCCTTCGATGTGGAAAAATGAGCTCGAAAAAAATTGAGAGGCTCAAATTTGTGCTCAAAAAATAGGCAGGATATTGAGCAGTCATTTGGGCAATCCTGTTATTGACTTGCTCTGGCTTTGCCGGCAGTCCTTGGACTGCGCATTTGTATCGGGAAGGAGAATCTCTAAGATGACCCTGGCTTCCCCGGAGAACATGGTCATTAAGCATCCTCTATTCTTCTCTTGCAGGAGTGTTGCACACTGTGAGTAAAATCCGTAATGGCAGTGGAAATCCTGCTTAGTGAATAACTCCTCTTTCTATTAGTTTTTGAAGTGAGGAAATGGGGGCATGTGTCTTTGTAGTTTTTCTGGAGCTCTTAGTCCCTGTGCTGCATGAAATAAAACCAAGACACAGCTTGTGGTCTTTTCTTTGTTAGCTTGACAATGAGGGTGTTCTGAATCAAAAGATTTCAAGACAGCTCTCTGTTGTAATATACATTTGGGGTAGGGTCTAATTTTTGAAGATTTATCAATCTGGTGCTTGAAGAGGCATATCACAGGAAATATTTTGTACCTTACAGCTCTTTTTCTTGGCTATGATTTATTGGAGTATGGTACCATAAATCATGCTTTTTGATTCCCCCTTCTCTTTCTGAAATAAGTGACTCATTCTGTAGGGCCAACTTTGTTCTTTATTCTTTTCCTTTGTTTTTAAAATTTTCACTTGAATCCTGGTTTTAATCTGCCCTGTTAATTCTCATTGGAAGAATATATCCATATAAGTCACATATCATCTAGTAAATGCAAGAAGTAAAAAAAAAAATAAAAATTAAGTTTTTCATAAAATGCATAGATTTTAATATAGAAGCCACATGATCACTTGGAAACATGGTACAAATGAAATTTTATCTTATTTTGATTTTTTCCCTCTTTCCATAAGAGGAAAACAGTATAATTTTCCACTGAGCTTAGAAAATATGAATTCAAGTTACAAGTCAGGTTATAAGCAATGTTTATTTTTTTTAAAGCCAAACTTCTAGAAAACCATAAAGAAAATAATCATATTTTTTTACAACACCACAGGTAAACAACAAGCATATTTAGAAACTAGAAGATTTTTAAAGCGAACAACAGGGTAAATCAATAACTCCCACATGGAGGGAAGAAATGATTTTCTATTCAGGATATAAAACAAAACTAACATGATATTAATGGCTGAACAAACAAGCTTCCCATTTGCACTTTGGTGAGGGGGAGGTTAAGGACTGGCAGTTGCTCATATAAATCAAGTCTGGTAAGAACCGTATGAATAAGTGTTTGACATTTTCAGTTGGAAAGGAGCAGCTTGCTTTCAGTTCTGAGAAGCCTTCCCCTCCTGACAATCATCCTTTTCCTCTTCGGATGAACCAGATTTTTAATATCAACTTTGCATAAGCAAACGCACTGTAGTCCAGGGGGCAGAGTTTTCTGAGGTGGCAAGGTAGCCAAGACGAAAAGGGAAAATGTGACCAGATTTGCCCATCACAACCAAATCTGTTGCTTGCGTATTTGCCAGCACATTTTACTTAAGCTCTTTCCACTGACTTGTGCTGCGTTTTACTATTCTCGAATCCCAAGACACAAGGAGGACATGGTGACCTATAAATCAAATTGTTTTCTACTGTACGTCAACTTCATGGAAAAATCCAGTTTCTTACTGATCAGATATTTACATGGCAATCACTTGTTGGACAAGTAGGAAGCCAACGTTTATTTCTGAAGGCCTACTAAGTGCCCAGGAATTTGTGCCACTCATACTCAAGAAAAGACATATTGTCTCTTAGGGACAAAGGGTCACTCAAGACATCTAAGTTCTGCTTCAATAATGCTAGCCGTGTGGTCACAGCAAGTCATCTGACCTCTTGACCTTTGCAAAAATGAGGATGTTTAAATATTTTCGAATGCACTTTCTAGCGCAAACATAATTATAGCTAGCCTCGGTTATTCAAATCTATCCCCAACCTGAACCTACTTCTCAAACTATAAAGGAGGGAAGTTGGAGGAAATCAAAAGGCAAAAGAGAACAAATAAAGGGCAAAATAATGGTAGTGACAAAGTGTGTTAGGATTTAAGACAGTGCCCAGCCATGTTGCTGTAAAAGTGATGACCTCTCATCTCACAAAGACATACATGACTCCGTGACCATTTAAAAGAGATGAATCAAGCCTCCAGGAGCTATGTGCTGGAGTGCGTAGCTGGAGACAATGCGCTGTTTTGCCATTGCACCAAAAGTCCTGAGAGTGACCTTGAGAGTCACAGGTGCCCTCAGTGAAGTTGGCTTGGGCATGGAGGAAATGGCCAAGACCAGACTTCTCTGTGGAAGGCAAAGAATCTCCACTATGGGTCAAATACAAGTTCATGTATATTCAATACCTTGGAATGCATGTCAGTGCATTAAATTATTCATAGTTAGGGCTCTAGCTTGACTCACACTTGAGGTGGTCAGAAACACACCCTTGAAGCTTTCTACCTTGACTCTGGTATTACTCTTGCAGTTGCCTGGCTGTTGGCCATGACATGCAAACCAACTTCCTCTCAAGCCCATGTCTACGCACTTGACCTTATTCCTGGTGCCTCGCTTTCATCTTCAGGATTTTCTGTCACTACAAGGACAAAGCCCAGGCAATGTGTTGTAGAAAGCAGTTTCCTATTGAACTGGTTTTTCTTGCAGGCGTAAATTGTATAGGTGAAAAAATAGGATTAGCAAGGAGTCAATACCCCAGTGATATCAGTCAGGACTAAACCCAAGTAATGCATTAGACTCATTGAAGGTGCAAAAATGCTCGCTTAAAAATTATCCAGCTCTAACTTTAAAGAGAGTGTATTTTCTTGCCAAGATTAAGAAAAAGTATGGGACTAGTCCAGGCACTTTTATATAATTATGTATTTAATATGTAACCTTCTTAATAAACTTTAACATTTTTAATATAATTATGATTTCGCATTGAAGAATTGAAGGCTTAAAAAGGTTAAGTAACTTATCTGAGACCATAGACTTAATTCGTGGTAGAATTGGATTAAAACTCTTGTCTCCCAAATTCTATTATTTTCACCAGGTCATCTCTTTCAACAAGAATATAAAATAGCAGTCACCTTTGTTTCTCTCCAAATTCTAAAGATGCCAGGGAACAAAAAAGGATGGTAAACAAAAGATATATACAAGGAATGTAGAATGTAGTAACTATATAATTAACTGGTTTACAGTAGTGCTTTGGGTAGAATAAAAAAAGTGTATGTGTTTCCCATATGAGATTGGGTTTCCATCTTTTTTGCATCTCAAGAATAATGTAATTGTGGCTTCTATGTTGATCCCATATGAAATCATGAAACACCATTGTAAATGTGAATAATCATTTTAAAATTAAAGGTATTACATTTAAGCACTTGCTCCATAATTAAATGTTACTTTACAGATTTCATTTTTAGGTCAAGATATCCCCTGAAGCGCTAATTTAGTTAATGGTATTATATCATGTGATTTATAAAGTGATTTTAGGAACACACCTATATGGCAATCCTATCAATAGTCCTACAAGCTCTAATCTCATTGATAAAAAGTAAACTGCGTGTGATTTGTGAACGTCACTAAAGGCTGCAAGGTTCTTATGCCATTGATTCTTGCCATAATACTAATAGATGTTTTTGGTTTGATGTCAGTTGTTTGTCAGGGAATTATAATAATATTTTTCAAAACGCTTTGCTTTGACTTCCATTATACTGTGAGACTATTTTTTTTTCTCAACCTCCCTACCATCTGTCTTGATTCTACATTGGAAAATCTCCCAGATATTCCATCCAGAAGGGCTAAGTGAAATCAATATGGCAACAGCAGATTGCTGATGCATTCCCGCTTTTAAGTGGGATGTTGTTATGATTAACAGTGGCCCAGCTCCTTACCTCTCTATTATCCCAACGCCATCTCAGAACGTTTCAGTTGCTCATCAGATTCAATTACTTCTACATGCTTCCTAAAAATGCAGCATAAGGCTGAAAGAAATAGGAAGGGGGAAAAAAAGATAAATTATATTTAGCTTTTGGAGGTATTGGAATGATACGGTTTTCCCTTTTGTCTATTTTGGTTAAAGACTGATCAATATATAAGAATACCATGTGTTTTAAAATAGGTGCAATGAAAATCATTACAAGATCTATTCTCTTATAAGCCATATGCTGAGCTAGAGCTTATATAGAAAACCTGAGAATATTTTTAAATATTACTACGCCATATAAGAAGAATCTTTTAAAAACTTCATAGCTAATTTTATTTGTGTAATTCATATGATGTTCGTTATAACTTGATAATTAATAGACTTTATATCTAATTATGTTATACAATCTGTGGCTGTTGATTTTTCATAATCCAGCTACTAATGAATATGTATATCTCTATAGTTAATAAAACTTAGGATATTAGGGGATAGCATTTCATACAGGGGCATTTCTGGGTCATGAAAAAGTCTGATTGTGGCTGTGGGAATGGGTGGTTGGAGTGAATTGAGGCTCAAGGGAACTGGTGATAGTATGATCAAAAAATGGTGGTACTATGGTGTTGGGTGAATCACTCCCATATGGAAGTGTCTCAGAAGTAGGGTAGGTTTTAGGGAGATATGGTCGGGGGCATTTGATTGCAAGTGTCAGGAATTTTAATTAACACAAAAATAAAATTCCTTGGCTCATTTAAGTGAGAAGTCTGGAGGTGAATCTCGCTTTACATATGATGTAGGGTATTTTACTTGATCCATCTCTCATGTCAGCTAGTCTCTTTCACTTCTGTGTTTACTTCATCCTCTGCTATTGCAAACGAGCACTCTCCATATGGCATGGAACATGGCCATGGGCATCCCCACATTTCCAACTTCCTAGCGCAGCAGAGTATAAAGAGAACTTGTGTCTTACAAAGCCCACGTACAACTCCCAGGACATGACTGTCTATACCTCTGCTTGGAGCCTGTGTCCTCCCGTGGGCCAATCATTATGGTGGGGAAACATGGATCCTGTGCTTGCTAGATTGGGCTTGGGTTAGGGTGGTGCACCCCTGTGCTTCAAGATGTGGGGTGTTAAGAAAAGGGGAGTAATCAGGGGGCAACCTTTTAAGACAGTTGGGGAGGAAGCCCTCAAGCCCAGGAGCAAAAGTCCTCAATGAATATGGAGAAAAGTTCTTGATCCTGGCTAATTAGTTAAACATAGCTACTCTTATGCAGGACCGATCAGTCTAACTTACTCAGCTGTACAGTATTTAGTTTGCAAATATCTTAAATGCAATCTTTGCATACCCTCCTTGGATGCCTTCTATTTCATAAATGTTTTGCCTGGCCTTTTGCATTGCAGTGTAAATGTTCAAGCTTCATTAAGAGACTGTGTCTTGTCTACTGTTCTGTCTAGCTTATAGTAGACCCTCAAAAATGTTTATGAAATGAATAATAATCATGATTTTTCCCCCTTTTATAGAGCAGCTGGTACAGTCTGGTTGGCACTAAATGCCCTGTAATGGTACAAGTTCTTGCCATTTTTATTTTCTTCATCTATACTGGCACCTGGTAACCCCCTACAAATTCCTTGTCTCTCTTAACTCTTGCCTTCCCTATTACCCTTTAGTTTAGGAAATAAGTAGCCCAAACAGTTAAAGCCTTTTGGCTCATCAGACTTACCTATCATAGCCTCTCCCTTTGTATTTTTTCTCTGTAGTGTTTGTTTCTTACTAAAGTAGAAAATCAACAGTTGATTCCACAATTATTTGAGGAGCTATTGAAACTCACTTAAAATGAACAACTGTCAGGTTTTTGAGTTTTTTCCCCCAAAATACTGTTGCAAATATGCTCTGTGTTCAGCACAAATAAATTATTTTCTTATTTTGCCTTAAAGTGGTGATTTCAACAAAATACTTTGCAACTAATAAACTACTGTTGTTCAGGATGGTAAGAAGTCAAAATATTTTTCCACATTTTAAGTGAAGAAAGCATAATATATACAGTACATCTTGTTATTTATGTGTAATTATGTATATAATTATATATGTGTATATATGCCCATACAATTTGCATTATACATATATACATGTAATTTGTCAGTAAACTGATAGATTTATTTTGCTAATATTTTATTTAGGATTCTTGCATTTAATTCATAGAAGAAATTAATTTTTATAGTGTGTGTGTGTGCATGAATGGTCCCCTAGCCCAATTTTGGAGTCAGTGTTATATGAGCATTGTAGAATGAATGTGAAGCCTTCCATCTTTTTCTAAACTCTGGAATAGTTTAAGATAAATATTCTTCATTGCCTGTTTTTTTGGGGGGGGTGTTGACTTATAAAATTATCGGGTCGATAGTCTAAATTAGAAATAGAGATTTGACTAAATTTTAATTTCTTCTGTGGTCATTTGTCCATTGAAGTATTTTAAATGTTTTTGAGCCAATTTGGGTAATTTGTATTTTCATTGAAAATTGTCCCTTTCATATATATTTTAAAATGTACTTGTATAAAATTGTGCATAGCATTCCCTCACAATTTTTAAAATCATCTCTGTATCTGTATAATGCCACTTTGCTAATATTTATATTTCCCTCTTTTTATTAGATTGGCCAAAATTTCGTATATTTCACACTTTAAATACTCAGATCGCCTGTCTTTTAGTTTTTGGTTTCACTAATTTCTACTTTTATCTTTCTTTCTTTTTTCTTTGAATTTTTATTTTATTTTATTTTTCTTTTTATTTTAGGATATTATGAGGGTATATTTTGGTTACATTTTATGTCTTTGTCTCACGCAAGCGAGGCTTAAGGCATGCCCTTCCCCTCTACAATGCTCACTGCATCCATTAATTGTGAATTTACCACCCCCCACAACCCTCAATCCTTGGAGAATATTACTACCATATGAGTACCATAGTATTGGTCAGTCAGTGCCAATTTGATGGCAAGTACATGTGGAGTCTATTCTTCTGATCTCGTGATACCTAACTTCAGATAATGGGCTCGAGCTCAATCTAGGAAAATAGAAGAGGTGCTAGATCACTGTCATTTCTTAGTAATAATCCATTGTATACATATACCAAATTTTAATAACCCACTCATGAATTGACGGGCACTTGGGTTGTTTCCACATCCTTGCAATAGTGAATTGTGCTGCCATAAACATTCGGGTGCAGATGTCTTTATTATAGAATGTCTTTTGCTTTTTTGGGTAGATGCCTAGCAGTGCTATTGCTGGATGGAGTGGTATTTCTATTTTTAGCTCTTTGAGGTATTTCCAAATTCTTTTTCACAAAGGTTACACTAATTTGCAGTCCCACCAACAGTGTATGAGTGTTCCTGTCTTTGTATCCTGCCCAGCATTTGTTGTTTAGGGATTTTTTGATAAAGGCCAATCTTACTGGGGTTAGGTGATATCTCATTATGGTTTTGATTTGCATTTCTCTAATGATTAGAGATGTTGAGTATTTTTTTTTTATATGTTTGGCTGGCCATTATTCTGTCTTCTTTTGAAAAGTTTCTGTTCATTTCTTTTGCCCATTTATTGATGGAGTTGTTTGATTTTTTCTTGTTGATTTTTAAAGTTCTAGATGGATTCTTGTTATCAGCCCTTTATCAGATGGGTAGAGAGCAAATATTCTCTCCCATTCTGTAGTTTGTCTATTCACTCTGATAATAGTTTCCTTGGCTGTGCAAAAGCCTTTTAATTTGATCATATCCCATTTATTTATTTTTGTTGGTGCTGTGATTGCTTCAGGGGTCTTCTTCAAAAATTCTTTGCCTAGGCCAATGTCTGAAAGGGTCTTCCCAACATCTTCTTCTAGAATTCTTAAGGTTTAATGCCTTAGGTTTAAGTCTGTTATCCATCTTGAATTGATTTTTGTGAGAGGTGAGAGGTGGGGATCCAGTTCCAATATTCTGTATGTAGCTAACCAGTTTTCCCAGCACCATTTATTGCAAAGAGATTCTTTTCCCCAGTGTATATTTTTGTCTGTTTTGTCATCTTTCATAAATTTTCCTCTCTGGTCCCTTTAGCTTTATTTTGCTGCATGTAATTTATCATATGGTCTGCGTGCATTGGCTCATGCCTGTAAACTAGCACTTTGGGAGGCTGAGGATAGGAAGATTGCTTGAGGCCAGGAGTTCACAACCAGCCTGGACAACATAGCAAGATCCCGTCTCTATAAATAATAATAACAATGTATAAAAAGCTAGCCAGTTACGGTGGTGTGTACCTGTAGTCACAGCTATTCAGGAGTCTGAGGCATGAAGATTGCTTGAAGCCCAGATCTTGGAGGCTACAGTGAGCTATGATTGTGTCACTTTACTCTAGCCTGGGTAACAGAGTGAGACCCTGTCTCTAAATGATAATAATAATAACAATAATTTATCATTAAATTAATAATACCATTAGCTATTGTAATAAGGAAACTGCTCAATTACCTAATGCATAGGCATGAGAAAACATCACACCTAAAATTCTTGGCACTCAGTATACTATTATATAATTAAATTGAAGAAGATACTATTTTGTGTGAAGAGTTTTTAGTAACTACAGAGATCTCCCACAAATGTTTTGCCATTAATCAATGCCATCAGTTTAATAGGAAGACAGAGAAATAATCAACAGTTCCCAATTCCCTCATTCACATATTTAAATTACCATGCTACCGCTGAAGGGACCTGGTAGCAGTTACCAAGGAATGCCAAGCTGGCGTTTGGTAAAAAAGTCACAAGGTGATAGCTACATGGCCCAAGAAAAACTACCATCTTTTGGATATGCCACTCAGGTTTGCATAAGCCCCAGAGAAAAGCAGGGATTATAAGAAACGTGATATTCTGCTGTGGCAGCCTCCAGTGACACAACATTGGTGGCCATGATTTTGGTCCTGTTCCAGACCTCCCCTTCCTCACCAGGTAGCCTAGACAAGCCACAACCCATCCTACCGGTCTGTCTTTGACAGTGAAGAGAACATAAAGCCACACGTCACACCTCCCAATAAATCTTTCATTAGACAAACAGGAGTGTGATTGCTAATGAGATATTGTCTTAAAATACTTTATATGCCTTGGACAAAAAAAGAATCTGTTTCAAAAGATGAAATGCTCCACTGTCCTTAGACTCGGATATAAGTTTGACCCCATGCCTTCCATTGAGAGGAAGCGATTTACCATGTAGACATTCAAGGAAGACTGGAAACTTTGCCCAACAGGCAGGAGACCAGCCATGACATATCAAACTGTGAAATATCATTAGCTTCCCTTTAAAATTCTGTCAACCTAAGCTGAAATGTAAGTGAAGATTTAAAACTACAGAAAAGAAACATGTCAATAGCATTTTGGTTTCAAAATGAAAAGAGCTTAACTTTTTTTTCTTGCTTTTAAAAATTAGTCTCATTAAAACACCTTCATATGATATAGAAAAATATAAAATTAAAATTTCTTACTTTGCTCCACATGGAGAGAATAATAATCTGATCAATACCATTTTCATATGTCTCTGTCTCTGTTTATTTTATCCATATATATATATATATATATATATATATAGACGTATATATATATATATATATATTTTTTTTTTTTTGAGACACAGTCTCACTCTGTTGCCCAGGCTAGAGTGCCGTGGCATCAGCCTAGCTCACAGTAACCTCAAACTCCTGGGCTCAAGCGATCCTCCTGCCTCAGCCTCCAGAGTAGCTGGGACTACAGGCATGGACTACCATGCCTGGCTAATTTTTTCTATATACTTTTAGGTGTTCAGCTAATTTCTTTCTATTTTTTTTTTTTTTTTTTAGTTGAAATGGAGTCTCTCTCTTGCTCAGGCTGGTCTGGAACTCCTGAGCTCAAACCATCCACCCGCCTCGGCCTCCCAGAGTGCTAGGATTACAGGTGTGAGTCACCGCACCTGGCCCTATACATATATTAAATATTTGCATTAAAGGAATCACAGTAACTCTTTTTTTTTTCCTTATGTATTTTGAATGTTTTCTGAGGTATCAAAATAATATTTAAAATAAAGTATATGTAGCTATATGTATACACATATGTAGATTTGCTTGCTGTTATGGATTGAACACTACTTCTCCTGCTCCCAAGATATGTCTATTTGGAACTTGTGACTATGACTTTATTGAGAAATAGGGTCTTTGCAGATGTAATTAAGTTCAAGATGTTCAGATGAAACATCCTAGACTGTCTGGATGGGCCATGAATCCAATTTTGCCATTATATAGGAAAGGCAAGGGAAGTCAGAGAGACACAGAGGAGTGGGCAGGTGAAGACAGAGGCAGAGACTGGTGTGATGCAGCCACACAAGCCCAGGAATGGTGACCACACCCACAAACTGTAAGGCGCAAGGGACAGAATCTCACTTAGAGCCTTTGGAGGAAGCCATATGCAGCACCACCTTCATTTCAGACTTCTGGCTTCCAGAACTGTGAGAATAAATTTCTGGTGTTTTAAGCCCCCTAAGTTTGTGGTAATTTGTTACGGCAATCCTAGAAAATTTATATAATATATTCTCATGAATATTTATATAGTGGACACATTTTTAAGTAAAGCCTAGATTCCTAATATGTTCCAAAACAGCAGACATGTAACTAATTGTAGTTAATGGGATGATTTTCTTCCATACTGTGTTTAAGAAAGAAAAAAGCTCTATTGTGTTTATATTGCATAGTGTAGCTTCCTTCTTTAAAAATTATTTTATGGGGGGAGGGGTGGCAAGGGCAATATATGTAACCTTAACAATATTTGTATCTCCATAATATGATGAAATAAAAAAAATAAAAAATAAAAAAATTATTTTATATATTATATATCTTTATATGACATTTATACAAATTTTAAAGGCAAAGACTTTCTCCACCAAAGAATAGCATTATTACTAATACTGATGAGGCCATTTTTATGGTTTCCCACATGCCCCTGAATACTCCTCAGATGTAACTACTCTATGACTTTTTAAAAAATCATTTCTTGTTTTTCAAAAGTTTTAATAAGGCATATGTTTCCCTAAATACTCTATTGTTCTTTTGTGAGATTATATTAATATAATGATATCACAGTGGGTGTAATAATTTTTGATACGCTTTTATCATTCAACAAAAGTTTCTATGATTCATTCATGTGCTACATTCATTTGTGTATCCATTTTTCTGTTGGTGGATATTAGAGATATTTGTATCATTTTCCTAGGACTTGCTGTTTACTCACATGCTTGAACATCTACCGTTGTATAATGGACTCGCACATTCTCAGGGTGTGCACATGTATAAGCGTGCAAGATAATATCAGTTTGTTTCCCAGTGTTTAAACACATCCACCAACAGTGTTGAAAGTTTTCTGTTGCACAATATCCTCTCCAAAACTTGATAGTACAAGACAGTTTTATTTTGCCAGTCTAGTGAGTATAAAATAGAATCCAACTATGGCCTTATTTTGCATTTCCCTGATTAATAACTGAGTTGAGTATTCAAAAGTTATGTGTTTTACATCATTTGAATTTCCCACTATGTAAAATGCCTATTCATGTCTTTTGTTCACTTTTCTACAGAATCATTTATCTTTTTCCTATTAACATTGAAGATTTCTGTACATATTATAGATACTTTTTCAGTTATATATGTTATAAATATTTTCTCCTTGTTTGGGGCTTGTCTTTCACTCTTTATGTTCTTGATGATTAAAGTTTATATTTTAATGTAATCAAATTTATCTATTAATTCTTTTATGTTCTGTTTGTGTCTTTTAAAAATTCTTTCCGAACTCCAAGAATATCGTGAATGGTGTAAGATAATGTTCAAATTTCATTTCTTCCTACTTGTCACTAACCAATTGTCCCAGAACATGTTCTTGAAGACACATCTCTTTTCCTGGAGATTTGTGTCCATCATTTCTGTCTTAAATCAACTATCTGGCCTCTATTTAGTTTCATTGGTATTTTTATCTATCATTTAAATAATATTATTCATACAATATTGTAATTGCTGCAAATTTAAATCAGTATTGTATGGCAAGTTCTCACAACCTAACAATCTTTTTCAGTAGTCTTTGCCTTGTTGACTTTTTATATATATTTATGATTATCTGAGTCAGTTTCTTAAAAACAAAACAAAACAAATCTGATGAGTGTGACTCTTTTGATACATTTGAGGAGAATTGTACCTTTTATGATGTGAGCCTCCCTAGCCCTGAATATGTTCTCTCTGTTTAGTTATAACTCCTTTAATGTCATTCAGTATAGTTGTAAAACTGTATCCATAGTGGTCTTCTACACCTGTTAGGTTTTTATATTTCTGCTGCAATTTTAAATGTTATATATTTTTTAAACTGTATTTTTTCCATTATTGTTGATGGTATAAAAAGTAAGTGCATTGATCTTACTTTTAGTCAAATTGCTAAACTCTTTGATTAATTCTAATAACATTTCTGTATATTATTTTGGATTTTCTGTGGAGATAATTATATCATCTGTGAAAAATGCCTTTTTTTTTTCTATTCTAGTCTTTGTATTTTCAAATTTCTTTTCTTCATGTTACTGTATAAGCAGGGACCTTTAATGCAACACAAATAGAAGCAAATAGTAGACATACTTGTCCTGCACCTGACTTGAAAGTGATCACTTTTAACATTTTACTGTTAGGATGTTTTTGATCCAGGCTTTTGGAGTATCACTTTATTGAGGAAAAAGCATTCCATTTTATTTATAGCTTATTATTAATATTCATCATGAATAAATCAATGCTATTTACTGGATTTCCTACATCTATTGAGAGAATTTATGATTTTACCCCTTTTACCTATTAATGTGGTGAATTACATTTAAAGACTTATGCCAAATCACTTTTGTAATTTTGGGATAAACTCAGTTTAAGCATAGAATGCTATATGATCATATCTTTTTTACACAACTGGTTGTGTTTACTGATATTTTGTTTAGGATATTCTATGCTCTTGGAAGAGCTTGGTCTGTAACTATCTTATCTTGCACAGGATTCATGTACTTGAGTAATAAGGGCAAGACAACTCCATAGAATGAGCTGGGATCACATTCTCTTCTTTTCTATCCAATTTTTGTTTGCCTGAAAATGTCTTTATTTGAAAGAAAAGTTCATAAAATTTCAATGGGTATGTAGTGCTAGGTTGATAGTTTTTAATTTTCTCAACATATTGGAAATATTTTATCTCTGGCTTCTTGTGTTTCTAATAAAATTGGTGACTCTAAAGTATGAAGTCAGTCTCTAATTGGTTTGCCTTGTAGATAATCTGTATTCTTTTTCTTTCGGATATCTTCTTTTCTTTGAGATCATTCAGTTCCACTAAAGTATGTCTACGAATGGATTTCTTTATATTTATCTCATTACATACTATCAATATTACAAATGACATTACAGGTATAATTTACATATATATACATATACTATATATATTATATATAGTAATATACTATATATTATACATATACTATATATTATACATAGTAATAATTCTAACATATGCAATCTCTATGTCTAAATCTGTCATTTGTTTGTTCCTGATCATTTGCCCTAATGTTGGCATGTTTCCTTCTTACTTTCTTAGATTTTTTTTTACATTACACTAACATTAAGACTGTGAGATGTACAGATCTTAAGTATCTAATTTGTCAAACTTTGATAAATGTGTATGTATCTGTGAACCAACCCCAATTTAAAAGATACATTTTCTTTACATCAGAGAGTTTTTTTGTACCCATTCCTGGTCAATTCTCATCACCAGTAGACAAGCCATTATTTTACTTTTGATCACCATATATTATTTTTGCCTATTCATAAACATGATATAAATCAAATTGTATAGTTGACAGACTTTTGTGTCTGCCTTATTTTTCTTAAGATAATGTGTTTGGGAATCATCCAGACAAGTGCATATATCAATAATTCCCTCATGATGTTTCTGAGGAGTAACCCATTGAATGATTGTATGCCAAAGTTTTTATCCATTTCCCTATTATTAGACATTTGGGGTTTTGACATTTTTTTCTATTATGAATAAAGCTGCTCGGAACATTCATGTATGTCATTTTGTGACATACACTTTTATTTCCTACGGGTTAATACCAGGGAGTGGAATTACAGTGTCACACAGTAAGTGAATGTTCACCTTGATAAGAAATCACTGCACAGTTTTCTAAAGTGGTTCTACCATCTGACACTCCCAGCAGCAGGGTGCGAATCCCATTTGCTTCACATTCTCACCAACCTGAGGCCTATTAGTTTTTCATTTTAGTCATTCTAGTATATATGAAATGGTATCTCAACTTTATTTTAGTTTACATTTTCCTGTTGTTGAATGATGTTGAATACACTTTTATATTCTTATTGGCCAACTGAATAGCTTCTTTTGTGAAGTGTCTAAGTCTTTCCCCCATTTTTAATTGGGCTAAGTTTTCCTTTTTGTTATTGAATTATAGATTTGTATTCTGCATACATGTTCTTTGTCAAATATATGTATTTTGAATATTTTCACCCAGTCTGTAGCTTGCATTTTTATTTTCTTAATGTTCTATTTTGAAGAGTAGAAAATTTTTAATTTAGATGAAATTGAACTTAATGATTTCCTTTTATATTTAGTGTATCCCAAACTCTAAGAAATTTTTGCATACTTAAGGTTCCAGGAATATTCTCCCACATTTTATTTGAAAAACAATATAGTTTGACATATTCCATATAAATTTTAGAGTCAGCCCTTTAATTTTTACCAAAAAAAAAAAAAGCCTGCTGGTATTTCGATTGGGATTTTATTTAATTTATGGATCAATTTGAAAATATTGCATCTTAACAAAATAAAGTCTTTCAATGCATAAGCATAAGTGTATCATTTTAAAATTCCATCTCAGTATAGTTTTGTTGTTTCTATTATGGAATTCATAAATTTGGTAAATTTATTCCTAAGAATTTTATGTTGTTTGATGCTATTGTAAGTGAAATAGTTGCAAATTCCATTTTTCACTTGTTTGCTGCATAAGTGTATATCTATCTAAGTGAAATTTCTAAATTGTCCTGTCTTTTGCAACATTGCTATGTGCATGTTATATTAGCTCTGTTCTCATGGTTGATGGTCCCATTCATTTTCTTTTGGTTGTAGAATTTGTGCAATCTTGCTTCTTCAAATCCAGGAAAGGAAAGACTGCTAGCCAGTGAGTCCGCTAGCAAGATGGAGTCTTGTATAAGATAATGTAATCACAGAAATCATGCCCCATCGTGGTCATCTAATGTAATGTAATCAAGGGAGTGGCATCCAACACTTTTGCCACTTTCTATTGGTTAGAAGCAATAGAATGGGTCACTGGGTTGGCCCATAAAAACAGCCAATTACATGAGGGTGTGAACACAAATTACGGGGGACCCTGAAGTCTACCAGTCATAAATTAATTCTAGTGGCAATCTAGAATTACTTGGGAAAATTGTCGGCATATAGAAATGATTTTATTTCTACCTTTTAAATATCTGGGTTTTTGCAAAATACGATACTTATACTAACAAGTTGTACTGGCTTGAACCTCTAGTAAAATATTAAATAAAAGTGCTGTGTTTTTTCTTAATTTTAGGATGAAAGGTTTTAATATTCTACCATTAAATGTGCTGGTAGCTATAGGGCTTTTGTAGGTGCTTTTTCTCTGATTGAAGTTCCTTTCTATTCCAAGTGTGTTGAGAAGTTTGTTTTTTGTTTTTGCTTTGTTTTTGGTGAGAAGTGTTGGGGGATAGCATCTCACTCTGTTGCCCAGGCTGGAGAGCAGTGGCAGGATTCACAGCTCACTGCAACCTCAAACTCCTGCTCAAGCAATCTTCCTGCTTCAGTCTCCCAAGTAGCTGGGACTACACGTGTGTGGCACCATGCCCAGCTAAGTTTCCTATGTTTTGTAGAGACATGGGTCTTGCTATATTGGTCAGACTGGTCTTGAACTCCTGGACTCAAGCAATCCTCCCACTTTGGCCTCCCAAAGAGCAGGGATTACAGGTATGAGCTTCTGGACAACTAAGAGTTTTTTAACGATAATGGATTTTAAATTTTGTCATTATCCCCCTGTATCTATTGAGAGACTCATATAATTTTTCTCCTTTATTTAATGAATATAATGAATTACATTGATTGATTTTCAACTGTTAAACCAGTGTTCCATTCTCTGAACTAACCACACTTGTTCATGGTGTGTTATCTTTTTTTATATATCGTGGATTCAATTTGCTAATATTTTGTATGTATTGATGTTCCTGAAAAATATTGGTTTCAAATTTTCTTTTTTTGAAATGCCTTTGTAACATTTTGGTAACAAAAGTTATGCTGGCCTTATAGAGTATAGAGGTGTATACTCTTTTCCTTTATTTTCTAAAACATTTTGTATAAATGGATATTTTTGCCTTAAATTGTGACCAGTTCATTTACCTGAGACTGGAATTTTCTTTATAGACAGGTTTTTGACTATGAATTTAATTCATTTAGTGTATATTGAAGCTATTCAAGTTTTCTATTTTTCTTGTGTCAGTTTTGAAGTTGTTTTGAAGAAGTTTATTTCATAGAGGTTATCGATTATTTTACAACACAGAGAGACACCGTCTCTACAAAAAATAAAAATAAAACAATTAGCCAGGAATGGCGGTGCATACTTGTAGTCCCAGCTACTTGGGAGACTGAAGCAGCAGGATCTCGCTTGAGCCTGAGAATTTGAGGTTAAAGTGGGCCATGATCAGCCCACCTCACTCCAGCCTGAGTGACAGAGTGGAACTCTGTCTCTGAAAAAAAAAAAAAAAAAAGAAAAAGAAAGAAAAAATGAAAAGAGTAAAATTAAAAAAAAATGGTTTTATTAAAGTAATACATTACCATGGGAAGAAATATTTTTTAATTGTAAGGATCTAAAGTTAGAAATAAAAGTCTCTCTTCCTCAATCTTCAGATATAAGCATTTACAGACTGTTTTCTCTTTTTATGGTTACAAGTATGATTTTAATTATATACCTCTACTTATAGTTTTGGATTTATAGACTTTATATAGAATTATTGACTCCCTGCATGAAAGTTGGAAAACTTATTACTCATATTTGTCTCTCCGTTTTACTTCTACTTACTAATTTAGTTAAATGATTATGTTTGCATTTTCAAGCTTTATAATATTTACATTCTGTTCTGTAAAAATGGTTAAATATTTTATGTTTTGCCTAAAGGGTGATTTTAAAAGTTTAAATATTATTTTAAATTCTGTGATTATAGCATTAGGCTTAAATAAGGGAATTTTATTCATTGTAGAACCAAGAAGAGTATTTCAATGGATAGAGAAGATAATATAATCATATACCTTAACATCATTAAATCATGCATCATTTCTCAGGAAATTGCTAGAAGGAAATTCATCCAAACATCTCAGTCTAATGGATCTTCTGTTATTAAATTTAAATTCCATATTGCTAAGTTACTTTATTATTTTTAATTTTTAATTTTTTACACATCTTCTCTAGAATTTTTTTCCTTTAAGCATGTGAAACATTGGTCATAAAATTACTGAGTTTTTGTGCTTCTAGAAGTGTGCTTTCTCTTTGTCTTCATAATCCATTTATAGACTGGATGGGTATGTAATTTCATATTAAGATTTATTTTCTATTTGCCCTTTGAAGACATGTGACTTCATTACTTTTCAGAATCCAATAGTTTGCTAAGAAGGCTGATGTCAATCTTCTCTTTTATTGTAAGGAACCCAGTCCTCTCTCTCTTTCTCTGGAAACTTTTAGGATTTTTCTCTGTAATATATGAAGTGCTGAAATTTTTTATCAAGGAGCATGGTGGGGTCCAACTGGTCCAGCTGTTTCATAAAACAGTTATATAATTAATCATCTTGATGATTTTCTCCACGTTAACTCCTAATATTCATTTTTGGCTTGTAATTTTATAATTTCATTGAGTTTTGGGGGCTTCCTTAGGTAAGACAGTTCTTTTCTCTGTTGAGTTTAGGGGACTCCCTTGGATGAGATAGTTCTTACTTCTGTTGTTGAAATGTATATATCCTACTTGTTTTCTCTGTTAATATTATTCCATATATTTTCAGCTAAGGAAACATGTAAACATCCATGCATCTACCACCCATAATTAGCAGCTAGCTTAATTTGTTTCAGATGTTATTACTTTGTTAAAAAAAAAAATAGAATTGAAGGCCACTGTGTGCCCCTCCCCAATCTAATCTTCTTCTCCAGAGGCACGACTCGTGTGAATTAGGTATGCATCTGTCTAGTTCATATCTTCATAATTTTATTTGGCATGTTCTCATAAACAGGATGTAGTATTGTTTTAAGAATTTTCATTTACATATGCATTGTATTGTGAATGGAACACACATAATTTCTCACATTGCTTGATTTTACTCAGTTCCATATTTTTGATATCTATTTACATTGACCACATGCACACACAGAGAGCATTCATTTTCTGTCATTTCATTGTGACCTTGAGAGGAAAAAGATATACACTGTTTTCTCAATGCTCTATCCTGAACTCTTAGCCTAATAAATAATAAATAAAAAGTAAAAATTGATAAAACATGAATGACTATAGTATTTGTGTGTGTGTGTGTGTGTATACCCCTAGCTATATATTTACTATATTTAAGTATTTTCTATGTTTTAAAGTATATATGTGTGTAAACTGATGAGATTAGAAGTTACATTGCTTACAATTAAAGTCTGTAGATATTTAGATATATACACCCTGAAATCAGAGTGGAAGAGTTATTTTAAGATGTTCTAAATATTGAGTTTGTTAGAACACAAGTCCTAAACTTTTCCTATTGCATTTCCCTGCAATGGAAGGTGAGGTTTCCAATTGAGCTGATTTCTCTTCTGGGCGGGCTCTGTGTAGGCTCCAGATGGAGACCCATTCTCTGGTCTTCAGATGTCCTTGCCATTTTGTGAGTAACGGTAACAAAGCATTGGCTCAATGGCCTTTTTCAAGACTGCTTCTTTCTGGGAGAATAAGGTATATTTATTTGAAGTCCGACCTGTTCTCCAACCACTCAAGTCACTGACTTTGAATAATGTGCAGTTACCACATTTACCCTGTGAGAACTGAACACTTTAGGAAGCTTTGCAAGGCTGATGGGTCTTCCTTACACGCCCTTGTTTCTGCCATGGTCCTTTCTCCTGTTCATTCATCTCCTCGCCTTTCTGCCCTTTTGGTCTGTCTTTTCTCCATTTCTGCTCTTTAAATTTCAGGAAGAATGAAATAGTAAGATGAAAAACAGAGACCAGAACCAGCTTTCTTTCCTTGAGTGGTTCTTGTTCACAGGGTGATTGAACTTTTCTTGAGAAACACGGCTCGCACGTCTGAGACGACGGGCTCACTGCCCATTCTGCTCCTTTGGAGGTGTGGTCTGAGTTAGACGGAGGGTGTGGGTGGGGAGGCAGCCCTGAGAAAAAAATGTGGCCTACTGAAAAGTTTTTCAAGCCAATCAATTTTACAAAGATTATTTTAAAATTTGACATAAAATATACATTAAGTATTAATATATAAATGCTAATATGAATATGTATTTGTTATGAACTTATTCATAATTAATATAAGCATAATATACATATACTTAATATAAATTGTTTATATACTTAATTATAAGTATATAATTATAAATATAATGTATTTATATAACATAAATATAATGTATTTATATAACATAAATATAATGTATTTATATATAAATATAATGTATTTATGTAACATATTTATATATTTATATATAAATATAACATATTTATATAATGTATTTATATAACATATTTAATAGAAATCACTTATATAATATATAATGCATTTATATAACATATTTAATATAAATTATTTATATAATATATAATGTATTTATATAACATTTAATATATTTTATATATTTAATGATATTTGATATATATTTAATATATTAAATATATATATTTATTTATAAAAGAAGGCAGCATTGCCTAATGGTTGAGAGAGCCAGACTGCCTGGCTTCAAATTCCGGCGCCACCATTAGGAGCTCTGTGGCTTGGACAAGATTCTTAACCCCCATTTGCTTTAGTTTCCTTGTACATATAAATGGAGGTAATAATGGTACTTACCTCATTACATTGCTGATTAAATGAATTCATATTTGTAATACACTTAGAATAGTGCTGGATATATAGTAAGCAGTATATAGCATTTTCTAGATAGATACGATAAAAAATAAATAAATAAGGAAAAATTGGACAAGAAAGAAAGATACAAGTCATATTGCAACACATCATGATTTTCAGGCATAATTACTCTTGGTAAGCTTGAAGTGAGAAAATTAAGCAGATTTTAAAAAAAATTGTGGTGTGCAGAAAAATAGTAGAAATGAAAAAATGTACAACGCCTTGCAATTATACCTACAGAATCATAGTCATTTGTGGCTTAATTAAGGACGGTGCATAGTATTCTTAATTTAACGTTTACTCATATTCACTTCTTTAAATTCTAAGGACTTCTTCACATAATCGTGCTCCTCCTTTAAATATTTTAAAGCCTTTTCTACCGCGTATGTGAACAACGCTAATTTTAGCTCCAATTGTTATATTCCAACGAAGCTTTAAAAAGTGTTAAGCTGGACTGTTTTCAAAGAACAATTCTATAACAAGAAACTAGACTGTGGTTTGAAAGCGATGGAGTCTTATTAACTGGAGAGAGAAGCATGGGCTGATGGAAAAGGAAAAAAAGGAACAAGGTGATGATTATATCTTACACTTTCATCTCAGGCTTCCCAAAGCACCTGAAACCAAGTCTCATTATCATTTCTTTAAATAGATGAAGCAAGAGAGATAGTGAGTTAAGTGTCTTTCCCAAGGTCACACGCCAACTTGCTAACATAGCGCTAAAAATCCAATATACTTGATTAGCGCCCACTGCCCACTCACGCGCCTGGCATTGATTTGGTGCGTGATGCAGAAAGTAAATGGGCAGGAGGATGATCAGCAACGTATTTCCAGTGCCACCGCCCTGCTTAGTGGTCCCTTTGTATTAATCACTGATTCCACCTAGACAAGCTTTCCTTCACACTTCCCTTTCAGGCAGAATCCTCCCTCCCTGAGAGATCAGAATGACATACCTGTTCCCTGGCTGTTCATTTGTGCCCCTTCAACTCTCCCTCATCCTTTCAGCTCGCATGGGAAGAACTTAAGTCCTCCAAAGTATTTGTGCTTTTTTGTTGGTGTTTGATTTATTGATCACTTTGCCCTGGAATGCCTGTTGTGTTTGTCGTTGGTTTCAGAAGGTTCTGTGGATTTCATTAATTGTGAATGACTTTTGCCTTCTTGATTTTCTTGGGTTTAACCCATTGGCCATGTCTTTAAGCCCAGTCGAAGAGAAGCATACGCAGGAAGGGACTTTGAGCTGACCAATAGGATAGGCGTTAGCCATGGGAGCTTACTGTAATTGAAATAGAAAGTAAAATTAAAAGTTCAGCCCCTCAGTTGCACTCACCATATTTCAAGCACTGAATAGCCACACATTATCTCTCTCACCTTTAGCCTTCTCATCTCTAGAGGGGAAGAATTAGATTAGATGAATGTAAGATTTCTCTGGCACTAGCATTGTGTGATTTTTCCCGGGACTTTTCTTGAGTTTGGACTAACCACCTTGGGTTTTGTCCTTGAAATTTTCTCTGAGCAGAGTTGCATGTTCGTTCTCTCTCTCTCTCTCTCTCTCTCTCTCTCTCTCTCTCTCTCTCTCTCTCTCTCTTTCTTCTCTCTCTCTCATCTAACATAGTATACCACTCTTATATTCACCTTGTATGTTGGAACCAAGTGCTTGACAAAGAATATGGTAATGTATTCAACAAAAGCTTTGTATACTAAATATAGACTCAGAGTTTTAAAGAGCATTTTTTTTTCCTTTTATGAGTGTTGGCAGGTGTTTTACTATGAAACAGGTCTTAGAAAGAGATGAGGACACATTCTATTTTGAGATAAAAGCTTTATCTGAGATGTAGAAATGACACTGTAATAAATGCTAGTACAGTTAATGAAATCACGATAGCAGTTGATTTTTATTTGATTATATGAGGCAAATTCTTCCAAAGTTTCGTGTACAAATTGGAGCACAAACTGGCAGTAGAACCTATTGTCAATCAAACAGAAACATTAAGTTGATCTCTGATCCATTCTTTCTTGGCAGCCCTGAAGTTGTAAGAAAAATAGAAGTTAAAATTGTAGAGACGAGAATTTACCCCTTCTTTCTCATTAAGTACGTGAAAGGGCAGCAATTAATTATCCCACGAGAAACATTTATAAACCTTAGTTTACAAATAAAACAAATAATTTTTAAAAATCATATAATGTGGAATTTCTGTTTATACTTTGAAAAGCAAATGTGACGGCGTGGTGTTAATCATCTTGAAAAGGAAAATTTTAAAATCCTGAGAGTGGCAAATTTCCAAAGCACTGATTATATGTGCTAATTGTCTTTTGCTTGTTATTTCAATCCCTTAACTAGAAAGATTTTTAGCTGTGTCTATTTTGCCCCTTCTTTCTTCAGGCAGAAATTCCCTTAGGGTAAGTTGCCTGACAAAATCATTAAGTAGAAGTTTTATGAGCCTAGGTGGGATAACATTTGGAGATGACTGATTACATGATTGCAGCTAATTGTTTGTGGGACTTGGAAAGTCTCTTACATCTTTAAGGGGAATCCTTTCACTTGTAATCCATCAAAAGAATTGCAGTTTTCTCTAAGGATAAGCTTCCTTTGGGGTGTCACAGAGAAATATTTCGGAGGCAACCTTGTACCAGCTTCAGTCTTTTTATTTTCAGATGAAAATAATACCCCCATTGTCACCAAAATACAATTTATGGCTACCAGGCCATCCACAGCTACAATGTTTGCCCTTCGACAGATTATTTGAGACCTCTTCTGGTTGCATGCAAGAAATGATACACAGTAATAACTTTGTACTGTTAGAATCCTTCTGATCTGAAAGCGTTGATATGCTTAACAAACAGGCTCACTTCAAGGGTAGCTTGCTTTTGAGCAAAGCTAATCTCTGGTAAATTGCCTTAAACACGTCCAACTTTAGTGCATTTTTATGCAGAGAATAATTATTACCTTTATATATTTTGCACCTGTTCATCAAAGTCTCTGAGATACTTTATTAAGTTATTGTTAATAAATAACCACTAACTCTGAGACTACAGGTGACTTCATTATGCCTGGAATCCTTGGCTCCACAGCAAAATCCTATCCATGGGCTCCTTGTTTCTACAACAGGACAATGCTAGTTACATAACAAGTATTCAATAACTATTTTCCATAATTCATTAAACAGACATTTGCCAAGTGCCTCCCATATGCAATACAATGTGACTAACTTAGTAACTGTGGAATTTTACACTGACACGCACATATGTGTGCACACTCATGCATACACACATGCAGTCCACCCTTCAGGTTTAAGCAGATGGAGGTCACCTATGTCTCAATCAAAGCTCTGACCGCTTCATTCTCATTACCCCACTGGTTTGTAAAAAATGTGTGATATTGAGCAGTTATGAAACTGTAGCTTTGTTGTGTGTGTATTGGGATGAGAATTTCAAAAACATAAAAATCTTGCCCATTTGTAACCTGTTATGCATGTTGCACGCAGCTTCCCTGGTGGCCTGATAAACTCTTGTATTGCAACCCTGAAATAGAGCTGGGTCTGTGGGTGTTGCGGGTTTTGACAACATTTCTGCCCATTGAAGGGCCGGGTGCTGTTTGGTGATAAATGCTGGCTGATGCCATGTAGGATGGATCAGGAGGAAGAAATTAGCCTGGGAACTAAGGAACGCAGGCTGTGACACGAAGCCAGCCAAGTTCACATATACCCCAAACCTCTGTTAGCCCAGAAATTCATTATTAAGTGGGTAAGAAATTGTACCCTGAGCCACCAGTGAAAAAGAAAACTGTCTCTTTGTTGAAGAGATACCCATTTAACCAAGCCTGGCTTAGAACCAGGAGGGTCTTGAGTCCTTGAAACTGCTTATATTAAAATCAAGTTACTTTCTTGTTCTTCTGCCCCAACTGGAAGCTGTAATACTTTTTCTCTCCGGTTTTAGCCAGGAAGAATGGGGCCAGAGACTGGAAAGGAAAACATCCCTGAGGTCACACCATCTTGTTTTCTTTTCTCTCTTCTCATTCATGCAGACACAGTAGAGTCTTAAAGACTCAAGCTCTTTTCCAGGAGCCTGAAAAGAAGAATGTTTTCATTATTTTTCCATTCACTAGCTCCAACCTCATCCTTTCTTTGTTTACCTCGCTGATGCTAGGAAGGTAGGTCACACTTGCTTAGCATGCAGACACCACTTTTAACTGCCTTTGAAGCAACAGATTAAGGGAAAAGGAAATGAATACTGTATATTCGAAGGGGAGAATGCTTAGCGTCACTCCCTCAGCTAGTTGACCGTGCAAAAAAGTAATTGCCAACAGTGATTTGGGGCCTGCATTTGCAGGCAGTACATTTAAGTACATGCATAAGCCTTTCTTAGCAAATGATCACAAACTCTGACTATGTCACTTTTGTATTCTTATCTAGCTTTTTCTTCATTTCTCCTCAGACACAGTTGTTAGGGTATAGAATTTTAACATGAAATACTCGAAACTCCATTTCTTGTACTCTAACTGAAGTGTGATTAAACTTAGAATAGAATGAGTTTCTTCCTGCCACATAAACCGCAATGCAGGAGGGGAGAAAAAGACTCTTCATACCACTTTACTTGTTCGGATCCCATAAGCATGCATGCCCTTCAGAGAAAAGCAATGCACGTATTCTTCAGTTAGCATGCAAATAATGCCATCGATCCTGCGAGCCATTTCTACACCATCTAAAATGCAGCATTCATGTTGTTTAGCCTCTGCTGTCTGCTTGGTTATACCCACTTTATTCACACCACAATATTGAGCTGTCCTCTTTAGATCAAGAAAAACTCTAAACCCATCCTTCAGAAACTTTAGTGAGCAGAAAACATCACCTGTACAGCTTGTAAACACAGATTCCTGGGCTCCACGCCAGAGATTTAGTAGTTTGGCAATGGGAGGGACCTGAAAATAGTTTCATCTCTAACAAGCTCTGAGGTGATGCTGATGTTGCCGGTCCGTGACTCACTGTAAAGAGAGTTGCTCCCTGCTCAAGGGCCCACCCTGAAACCCCCACGACCAGGCACCTAAAACAGCACGCATGCGTGGGTGGGCACACATGCGCGGGTAGGCACACATGCGCATGCGCGCACAGTCTGCTTTTACTTAAGGCAGGGGATTTGGTAGGTTCAGTGCAGCACAAGGTGGTGACACTTATCTTCTTTACAAGACATCTTAGCTGCCTTTAAGGAAATAGCAGAGAGAGTTAGAGAGCCATTAGGATAGACCAGTGAGAACATCCCTGACTTTAAAACTCCGAACAAAGGAGAAGCCATTAATGCAGACATCCATTCTGTGCCTGCTAGGAATGGACTATTGCTGACACGTTGTTTTAGAAGGACCATTTAAAACCTCCAATCAATTGGTAATTATTAATATTTATTACTGCTTTGATGAAACTCCCAGCATATATTTACTTTCGAAAGGTTGGTAGTAAAAGCAGATAAACTGATAAACAATTAGTCTTTGGGGGGAGTTTTCCCCTGTTTAATTTGTTTCTCACTCCTAATTCTGTGTGTGTGTGTGCACGTATGCTAGATTTGCTATGAGGAAGAAGTAAATGAATACCCCTACTCTACTCCTTTCTTATTTGGAGCTACACAATTACATCATTAAGTTAATTATGCCAGCAATTTAAAAGAATCTAGTTATTTGGGAACAGTTATTCAGAATGAATTGTTCCTTAATGCCTCTACACATGGATTGGTTTGATGGGAGAGCAAGAAGTCTGTAGGTCAGTGCAATATTTCTTTTTGCATTTTGCTGTCAGTGGCTTTCACTCCTGCCCTTGAAAGGCTCAGAAGTACTGGATAAACCACATTATACCAGTCCTTATCTTTCTTATGGGTATTAGGGACAGATATTCTCATTAACTCTCGGCTTGTGAATTATGGCCCAGCCATTTACTGTACAGAATAATAAATCGCCCAGAACTACATGTGCACATCTATTGGCTCTGAATGTTGGTTTCCCTGCCCAATGCAGTCTAGTTATTTGTAGAAGCCAGTCTGGAGCTCTCATGGATGAACTTATTAATTGAAAATGGACCTTGATTATGTTTTTGAGTGTTTTTGTTTCCATTTACCAATTCTCAAACAATTTCTCCTGAGTGTATTTTAAGCTGGCATGTTCTCATGTTTTAAATAACCAGAAACTTAGACAAATATAAATCAGACCTAACACTTTCATGTTCTACTTACACATTTGCCTTTTGGAAAATGATTCTTTATTGTATCTTATATTTACTTGACATGAATCGTGGTTTTATAAAGCAAAATTTTGTTTGCGGCAATATATAGAAAACTATAATGCAAAACAAAGAGTGCTTGATTTTCTTAGTGGATTTTAAATAGAGGGAGATATTAGAAGAAAGCTAGTAGATTCCACGGCACAATGGGCCCTTGATAAATAGTATTGAATTATGAATTGATTAATTATTGGGTAGTAACCATCAGAATTCAATAGACAAGGTTTAAAACAGTACTCACTTTTGTTAAGCTTGTGTTGGCATCTGTTATTACATCTATGGACCCTTTGTGGGTCTTCTCTGTAGGGAGCAGGTTGCCCCTTCATGGGTAGTCTGGATGAGGTTTCACATGTTTAATCAGTTATTGTCTCTGCAAGGAGGGCATCGTTGTAGCAGGCAGTCAGTCCATTGGCACAAGGGCTGTCTCTGGCTCAGCAGATAAGAGGATACGTGGAAAGCAAGGGGCATCTTTTGAAAGAATTCAGGGAAACCAGATAAAGATTCTAATGATGTAATCACCCTACTGTTCACAGAAGTATAAAATAAGCAAACCAAAAATGGCTGAGGGGGAGGAACCTAATGATCCCAGAATTGAGAAAGCATATGCACATTTTAGGAATGTTGTAATAAACAAAGTGCGCCATCTCCTCTTGCAAGGTGCCAAGGCTTCCGAGATTTTGGCAGCTTTGTTCTGCTACACAGCAGGCGTCCCATTCTCTCCCAGGCAGTAAGCGCAGACCTGACGTGACTGCCTTTGGTACTCATAATCACAACCTGACTGAAAAAATCCTGAATAGATTAAGCATCGACCTGAAGCGAGGTTACCGGAAAGTTCCAAAAGAAAAAGATAAAATGTGTTTTGCTGGGGAGGCCATCTTCCCCTCATCTCTAACTTCTACTTCTAACAGGGCTGAGCAGGGACTATGAAACACTAACTGTGAAATACCACAGATCTATGTGGCACAACTGTGACTCAGTTTATGCCACTAAACTCTTGTACTTTCCTTGTTGTATTTTTGTTCTTTTGGATCTGGTGGATTTCTTTCTTTCTTTCTTTCTTTCTTTCTTTCTTTCTTTCTTTCTTTCTTTCTTTCTTTCTTTCTTTCTTTCTTTCTTTTCCTTCCTTCCTTCCTTCCTTCCTTCCTTCCTTCCTTCCTTCCTTCCTTCCTTCCTTCCTTCTTTGTTTCTTTCTTTCTTTCTTTCTTCTTCCTTTCTTCCTTCCTTTCTTTCTTTTCCATAGTGTTTCGCTTTTGCTAAGGGATTGCAAGGGAAGATATTTGGGGTTGAGATTAGGCCAGAGTTTTATAGAGGAAATAGAATACCTTTGGCAGCCACCATGTTGGTGCAGACCTGGAAATCAAAGTGAGAGTCACCCCAGGGGAAAGTGAAACTTGTCAAAATTGGTGCAACTTGGACCAGCTGCCTCTGGCCTCCTGCCCATCCTGTCTGGTGACTCACCTGTAGAGACTAAGGGGGTTGCCTTATTGTAATAAAGGCAATGTGATATGCCTCATTCCACTGCATACCAGCAACGTGGATCATAGATGCCAGTGCTTTCTGTACTCTAAACAAACTCAGTTGAAGAAGAGAAAAGAGAAGAGCAAAGTTATTAATAGATTGGACAGAGGCAGAAGATGCGCCCCAGAATAGAAAAGCCATGTAGTTGCTGGGCATTGATCACTGAATTCTCAGAATATTGTGATATAAATATATGTATAATAAACATAAATAGGGAGAAATCAAAGATTCTGTGTTAGAATTATATACTGAAAAATTATCCTAAGAGCACAGGTATGAGGAAATAAACTAATATTTATTAAGCATCTTCCATGAGCCATGGTACTAGGAGTATTACATATAAACAGTGGCTAAAGGATGTTAAGACATTCACCTGAGTTATACAGGTACAACTGTGTTTATGCATGGGTGTGTAATGAGCATTCAATAAGAAGAGCAACCCTGAAAGTTATGTAGTTGGCTAGAGCTTGGTCTTTCCCCTCACATAGGTTATAGTACTGAATGCTATCTGGAGAAATTTGGAATTTGTTCTACGGGAATGGAAGAAGTTTGAATTCATTCTGCTGGAATTCCTTCTGTGGGCATGCAAACAGAATCCACTCTATGGGCATTTGTTCTATGAGAAGGGATGTTATTGAAACTTGTTGATATAGTCCACAATGATATCAGAGCTGAATTTGAGAAAGATTCCTATGACTATAGTGTAAAAAAAGAATGCATCTCTGTTTGGAGGTCACTTTGGAGAAAGACAATGAAGTGAGAATTTGGGCATTTTGAGTCTGAGGAGCTGGCAGAACATCCTTGCCAGGATGGATGTGATAGTTGTTGGAAACACAGGCATGAAAAAAGAGCAGAGATGAAAATGTAGATTTGCGGAGCACTCTGCGTGCTATATGAGAGTGAACACAAGGTCAGATCAATGGACACAGGTGAGACGATTCATGGCTCTTTGGCTTTGGGGTTTTTTTCCAAGATTCAGCTGGTATACTTGCTCCTTAAAAACCACTTTTATTACTTACAATGCTTTTCTTTAGAGGCATTTGAATCCTTGTCTAGCTTACCAAGATCACAATTCAGGTTGAGAGACTGAACAAAAGCCAAGATGGATCATAACCCTGTGGCCCATTGGTCAATTCCAGACTGCACATGGAATGTATTGCTGAATGACATGACTATTTTCAAATGCCTGGGCTTGGTCTTATTAGTGCGGGTAGGGCAGAAGATGAGGACAAAAAATGAGGACCAGGAGGTCAGAAGGCAGAGCAGGCAGGGAGCGTGGGGGAGATTGGTCTCAGCAGCAGGCCTGAAACACAATTGCGAAGGCAGGGCTACAAACTGGAACTGTAATCAGTTAGAACAGAGGAGAATGGAATTACCCAAGAAAAAGGTAAACAGGTATGAGGCACTAAGAATCTGGGAGAGAAAATGGACAGTGGGAATCCAGGATCCATGCAGAGACTGACAGCCCACATAGAAAGCAACAGTGAACACTCTTGATATTATGCCAAGCATTTGCTTCAGCTTAACTTAGAGCCGATTTTCCTGTATTAGCAAGAACCAGCAGCCTTAGTTGGACAGCCTGAGTCTTACAAAGGGAGATAAATAGAAGGCAAAGCGCTGGACGAGGCAGTTCTTGACACATTCATTCCAGATAAGAACTCCATTTCCTGGGACAAGGGAGAAGTAATCTTCCCTCTTCCTTTCCTTGGTCTAGAGCTGTAGTTCTTAACCTTTGGATGGGGGTACTTTGATAACTGAGTGAATGCTAGAGACCCACTCTTCAGAGAACTGCAAAGGGTCATGGCTCTGGAATATTCCTGTAGTCGTGTGGGTTCACAGGCTTCCCTCAGACCTCTGGCGGAGAGCACTCTTCCACGATGAGAGTAAGTCAGCTCTTCTGCAGCACATTCATGCTGGTCTTCAGGGAGAGTCAAAGGCTCTGCCCCCTTCCTATATATGCACAGCAGGCAGAAGACCCTGGATTTGAGCTTGTCCTCACCTCTTGAGTACTCCTTAGTTGCACACGTATGTGCGGATGAGCTGGTTCTGGCAGAGCAATGTTCTTGCTAGGAAGCATGGGGAGGGAGGGAAGGAAGGGATTACAGCCTAAGAAAGCCGCAGCGGCAGCAGCAGCAGCAGCAACACCATCTGTCAGGCACTGCAGGCCTATTAAGTGCCAGCCACTATTTTATACACCTTACCTAGCTATGTAAACATTATTACACCAAATGTCCTGCTGTGGAAACTGAGTCTAGAACTGCAGTCCCCAACCCCCGCAGCCTATTAGGGACTGGGCCACAGAGCTCCCCCGCCCCCCCCCAGCCATGGAAAAATGGTCTCCCATGAAACTTAGGAAGGGAGGGGCCCACACAGCAAAGGTGAGCAGTGCATGGGCAAGCGAAGCTTCATTTGTATTTAAAGCCACTCCCCATTGCTTGCATCACCGCCTGAGTTCCGCCTCTCCCCGCCCCCAACCCACCCCATGGAAAATTGGTCTTCCATGAAACCGATCCCTGGTGCCAAAAGGTTGGCGACCGCTGGTGTACAAGAAGTTAATTTTGATTAACTCTCTCCAGGAGCGTAGGGCTGTGCTTGTCTGACTAGGAAGAAGTTCATCCTTCCCTCTCTCCAATCTCCCTATTTTACTTGTGGAGATGCTCTCTTCTTCCTGCCCTTTACAGAGCAAAAATTAATCTTAACATTGTAGAGTTTTCCTATTCCATTTTAGCTGCCAAGCTAAATAGGGTTGCCACGAGCCCATAAAGTGCCTCCGTGTGAATTAGAAAGAGGCACTCCTCCCAGGTGGGTGCAGTCCTGTGCCAGGGCACGCGGCTCGGTGAGCAGAGCACGGCTGGACCTCGGGCCCCTTTCCCCCTTGGCCAGATGCCCTTGTGAGGGGAGCGACCTGCCCAACTCTCCATAGCAGCCTGGAGCCAGACTCTCCAAAATGCCATCCGAGTTGGAGAGCCAGCAACAAAGCTTTGTTCTCAGGAAAAGCTGTAGTGTATTCATGGCAGTTTCTCACTGATCTTGATATTCAGTAGCTGTATCTCCTTAAACAAATTGCTCTGGAAGTTTACTCTTTTGAAAAGGCATGTACTATAAAAATGGAAAGATAAAACTCTCAACAGGAAACCAGGGCAGATCATAACTCTGCAGCAGTTCAGCAAATGAAAATATATCAATAATGAGATGAAGCCCAATTCAAAACAACTTATGTTGTCTTTGGGCCTCAAAGATAATCTCTTTCCCATTATTAGGGGAAACGTGAATCTTTTTTTCATTTCTTGTAAATCCAAATCTTGTTTTCAAGAGATGATCATGTTTAGCTAAAATTGCTTCCACTTAGCTATTACAGCGGAATGGAATGACAAACATGTTATTGTTGGTGTTTATTGGCATTATTATTAGTCAGTTGTCAAACCTTGAAGGAAAAATCAGGGACTGAAACCCTGAAAAAGTAATCTTATTTTCATAAATACGTTCCCCCCAAATTGTCTCATGTCCAATATCCACTTAGCCTTAATATAAACTTCTCATGCAAAACAGGAATGGTTGTAGATGACTTAGAAATCAGTTATGAAAACAAATAGAAATGATAAGGCATATTTTGTGATGTATTAGCATCCGTATTGATTGTGAACTTTCATGCTTGTCTCAGCTAAACTGTTTTTTTTTTTTTTTTCCCAGAGTCTGATGATTTTCTTCAGAGAACATAATCAATTTACCAATCTAGCCCTAAGGCTGCCCTCAATTTCCTCTGGTTATATATGTTAATGTTCAAGCAAAGAAGGCCGCTGAATTATTTAAGAAACTGAAGGGAGTAAAAATTACCCTGGAGTTAAGGCCTGCCAGTTCTCTCCACGTTCTCCAAAACGGTTGCCGTGAATGCATCCCATGAATGCCACATAAGATCAATTTTCTTTGTGCCTCTTCAGGTCTGGAGTCTGTCCTTGCACAGGGACGTGACACTGTGGGCTGCTAAGCGGCCATTTGCCAGATCTAAGATTGGGAACATACTCTGGGAGATTTGGAGTTTGGGAGGCTTTGTTAAACAAGGGTTTAGACTAGAAACGGGCAACTCATCCTCTGCAGAAATGGAACTGGCACGGACAGTTGGCGAACTTGGTGCTCTTTTATGACCCTAGTGGTGTACCCTTTCTTTTGCCCTTAAGTTCCTCGTGCACTGCTTTCTCATGGCATGTCCTTGCCATTAGTTTTTCCCTTCTGAGATATTATAAATCTCTGAACAGGAGATGCCTTTATAAGGGAAAGTTTGATTTAGGAAGCCTGTAACTCCACCAGTAACTAAGCAGAGAGAGAGAGGCTGCATGGAGGAGGACCTTCCTGCCCACACAGTCTGCCCTCCATAAGGCGGGTCTGACGTTTCCTTAAACCATTCATTCTAAGTAGAGAAAGGAAAAGCTCCCCTTTCCCCCAAACACCACAAGTGGGAAATTCTGGGTCCCTATTAGAGAGGGAGGGGAAGGAAACGAGCACTCACTCTCTGTGGCAGGAACGATGACCTCTGAGAGGTTGGAAATCCAAGTTCAATTTGAAGTACCTCGAATCGAACATGCAAACTAGAACCATATCAACTAACTGTATTATTAGTTAGACTTTCTCTAATCTCCTTGTGCCTCCTGTCAAGCCCATCCTCAAGGAAGGGATCTGTAAGAACAGGCGGAGACACCAGACCTGAAATAATTTATAAAGAAGTTGAGTAAATTATTCCGAGCCATGGGATAAAATGAGGGCAAGATAGAGCATACTATTTCTTGAAGGAGCAGAGAGTCTGGGGAACGAATCATCATAGGCAGATACATGGACAGGACACAAAAATATAAAAACAGAATGCATGGAACTGACCCGTGCTTACTGCCTCAATGCACTGAGTTGTGTGTTAGGACATTTTCTTTCTCAGGAATCCAACAGCTAAGGCTAGTCTTTGGGTTTCAGAACTGAGCCTATTTGTCCCCATATTGGGTTATGACTCTGCCTTCCTTACCTCTTGTTCTATTAGGACATTTGACACGCTACAAACTAAACATCAAGAGGCTGGCTGAATTTTTCATTTTTTATCCAACATTGTAGTATTTCACAGCTGCAACAATCTCTGTTACACTCTACTTTTTCTCAATTTTTGTTATTGTCTTGAAGTTTCAAATTCAAAACAGTTTCTTATTTTTCTAATAAGAAACTGTGAATCTTACAATTGATTGCCAGTGTCCCCTCCCCTCCCCTCCCCTCCCCAACTAGGGGGTATTAGAAAAAGAAAGGTTATTTATTTTTTTCTATCTTGTGTAAGGAGGAAAAGTGTCTTTTCAGGGCATCGTCATCGATACCCTAGTTCATGGACAGGATGGAGCCAACGCAGGTTCGTGAGGCAATTTGAGATGCTATAAACCAATTCCTTTCCTGGGGGATGACGGATGCAATTTTCAGTAATGAGAACTCTTGAATAGGAAGACAAGATGTGATTAAACAGAGCCTGGCAGTGATGTGTGTAAGAACTTGGCAACACAAGATCACATGAAAGCCGTTATTGATTAGTTTGAGAAGAGAGTGCCTTAAAACCATCATATTTGGTGTGTCATTGATCTTCAGAAACTCTCACCATGCTGCACCCCAGCGCTTCCCGGCGAGTTTAATAACAATACCCTGAAGAAAGAAATGCTCAGTAGAAAGAGCAGAGGACACGAGGTCCTGGAGGCCTCTCTTGATCTTAATATTTCTGAGCTCTTCCGGCTGTAGCCCTTTGATTGAGCGCCAGTGGGAGATTGGAGACTGAAGCTGAAATTCACTTCCTGCTGAGAAGAAAGGGGCTTTGATATGAATAAATAAGTTGCGTGTTTATTTGTATTGATATCTGCTTCATCTCCTCATGAGGATCTGGGGAAAGATTAATGATAGTAATGAAAACCCTTTAGAAATAAATACGACCTACCTAACTGACCTGTCTGGCTGAAAGTTGGTGCTTTCAGAAGCGGGGTTAGTACATGCATATAGCAACAAAGGGAGGAAAGAAAGGACATGGGAACCTGCTTTTCAGGAAATGAGCCTTTGAGATTTATAACTTTTTAAAAATCTTTTTATTTTCTATCTTTTTATTTTTTGTCAGTGGAGAGGTAGACAGGTGAATAAAATAGCGTATGCTAATATTTGTTATGCACATGCACATACATTGTCGTGGGACAGTTTTAGGATGGTGTTCAACTGGAGCATGAGAATGTCATTCTTGTTTGTGGACATCTACAATGGTTTGGCTTTGCTTAGAAAGCAGTGGAAAATGAATTCCTATTTCAAGCAACTAATTAGTCAGCTAGAAATACTGTTCCAAATGCATTTTATAGATATTATATATTATCCTCAAGGAACTATAAATTAGGTGCCTCAAATTGAACATGCAAACTAGAGCCCTATCAACTGACTGGATCAGTTAGATTTGACTCTCTTAATTCCCTTGTTCCTTCTATCCAGCCCATCCTCTCCAGGAAGTCATAGAAACAGTGTTCCATGCGTATGTGCTTAGACATGGTAACAAACAATAAGGAAAAAAAGAAATAGTGTTTCATGCGATGAAGCCATAAAACATTCCTAATAAAAAGATAACAGGGATTGAATGCTTTTAGTGTAGAATTGAGTGTTCAGAAAAGTTATTTTTTTATATATATATTGGTGGTGTGACTTCAAAGAAAACCTCTAGCACTTTTCTAGTGATAGAGACAGTGTGCAAGAGAGATGGATGCTCACTGGTACTAGTGAGAAAGGTGCACCTTTGATGAAGATGGGCTTGGTTAGAATCACAGAATGTAGTGCTATAATGGGTCTCAAAACTAATCTTTAACAAATGAAGAAGCGGATCAATCAAAGTCACATTTTAGTGTGCCGCAAATCTGAACCACGTGAAACCAGTTGAACCTGATTCTACTGGTTGTGATCTTCAAAAGTAGGCATTGCACTTGGTTCAACCAAGTAGAATCTGAGCTGCCTGTCTCCCAGTCCCCCACTGCAAGTGGGCAAAGACACTTGTGCTGGGTGTTTGTGCCATGTGATTAAGGACCTGCCTAGATTCTCCTTCTAAGGCCAGACAGAATAAGGACAGGTTGGACTCCCCCCAAAAAGGCAGACACAGAACAGAGGGACTCTGCACAGACAGAAAAGCAACAAAAAGATGCATCCACACACACAGACACAAGGAGACAAAGGAAGCCCATAGTGTATTGCACACCTACCATGTGTAGTGCACACAATTCCAGACCTTTCTCTATATAAAATTCTCACAAAAATACTGTTCTGTAAGTAGTATCCCCACTTAGTATATGCAGAAACTGAAATTCAGAGTTAAAAGAACTTCCTAAAGGTCACATTGATAATATAAACCAGATCATAGCCAATCCCTTGCTTAAAAAAAACAACAAAAACCAATGGCTGTGAGATGTGCACCATCTGGGGGATGGTCACACTGGAAGCTCAGACTTGTGGGGGGAGGGGGTGGAAAGGGCATTATTTGAAACCTTAAAATGTGTAACCCAATAATATGCTGAAATAAAAAAAAAGGAAAAAAAATAAACCAATGGCTGCTTCCCATTGCTCTTAAAACCAACCAGATTTCTCTCCACAGCCTGTGAGGCTCTACAGGATGTAGCTATGTCCTTTCCAGCCCTAACAGCACTCTGGCCATACTGCCTCTTTCTTGTTTCTGCAGCACACCCGGCCCTCTCTTCACTCTGCTTCCTTACACTTGCTGTTCCCCAGCAGGAACGCTTTTTCCCAGGCCTCTGCATGATGGGTCATCGTCATCCTTCAGGTCTCAAATGTCCATTCTTCCCAGCCCCTGCCCCATTCTGCTCCAGCTTATCACCGTGTTTATTTTCTTGATAGCATTTGCCATGGTCTATAATTATCTTTATTTATCTAAGCTAGGGCTTGTCTGCCTACTGACCATTTCCCTCACAAGACTGTACGTTCCTTAATGTCAAACCATCTGTTTTATTTATCCTTCTATTCCCAGAACCTGGCATGTACCTAGCACATTGTAGGTATTGAGTAAATATTGACTAATAAATAGATAACATGAATTTTAATTCAGGTTTGATCCTAAAGCATGTGTTTCATGAGGCTGTAAGGACCTCCCTCCCAGTTTGTGGTTACAGAGATAAACAGAGTTCTACACAACAGCAACACACACACAAAGGCAAGTCTCACACTTGCATGGGGTAGCGTTACAAATTTAGGATAATTTGACGTGATTGAAAAAGATTTCAGTATTTTTTATTTTTTAAATTCACACATTAGTAAAATTGACATTGTAGGTGGACAATTCTATGAATTTTAGCATGTGTGGATTCTGGTGACAATTGCCACAAGCAAGACACAGAAGAATAGCTCCATAACCCCTTTTTTAAATTAATTAATTTATTTATCTTTTTATTTTTTATTTCAGCATATTATGGGGGTACAAATATTAAGGTTACATATATTTCCCATGTCCCCCATGCCCCTCGAGTCAGAGCTTCAAGCTTGACCATCCCCCAAATGTTGCACATCTCACTCATTATGTATTTACATACCCATCCCCTCCTCCCCTCTCCCACCTGCCCAACACCCGATAAATGTTATTCCTATATGTCCACTTAGGTGTTAATCAGTTAATACCAATTTGCTGGTGAGTACACGTGGTGCTTGTTTTTCCATTCTTGAGATACTTCACTTAGTAGAATGGGTTCCAGCTCTATCCAGAAAAATACATGAGGTGCTATATCACCATTGTTTCTTAAAGCTGAGTAGTACTCCATGGTATACATATACCACATTTTTCTTAATCCACTCATGTATTGATGGGCACTTGGGTTGTTTCCACAGCTTTGCAATTGTGAATTGTGCTGCTATAAACATTTGAGTGCAGTGACTTTTGATCTTTTGGGTAGATTCCCAGTAGTGGAATTGCTGGATCAAATGGTAGATCTACTTGTATCACATAAGGTATCTCCATATTACTGTCCACAGAGGCCGAACCAGTTTGCAGTCCCACCAGCAGTGTAGGAGTGTTTCTGTCTCTGGGTATCCACACCAACATTTATTGTTTGGGGACTTTTTGATAAAGGCTATTCTTACTGGAGATAAGGGATATCTCATTGCAGTTTTGATTTGCATTTCTCTGATGATTAGAGATATTGAGCATTTTGTTCATATGTTTGTTGGCCATTATTCTGTCTTCTTTTGAAAAATTTCTGTTTATGTCCTTTGCCCAATTTTTGATAGGGTTGTTTGATTTTTCCTTGAGGGTTTTCCTGAGTTCTAAATAAATTCTAGTTATCAGCCCTTTATCAGATGTGTAGCTTGCGAAAATTTTCTCCCGTTCTGTGGGTTGTCTGTTTGCTCTCTTCACAGTTTCTTTGGTTGTGCAGGAGCTTTTTAATTTGATCAGGTCCTATTTATTTATTTCTGCTGCTTTGATTGCCTTTGGGGTCTTATTCATAAATTCTTTGCCTAGGTCAATGTCTAGAACAGTATTTCCAACATTTTCCTCTATAATTTTAATAATTTCACACCTAAGGTTCAAGTCTGTTACCCAGCATGAATTGATTTTAGTGAGAGGTGAAAGGTGTGGGTCCTGTTTCAGTCTTCTACATGTGGCTATCCAGTTTTCCCATCACCATTTATTGAATAAGGATTCTTTTCCCCAGTGTATATTTTTGTCTGCTTTGTCAAAGATTAGTTGGCTATATGAGGATGGTTTTATATCTGGGTTCTCTGTTCTGTTCCACTGGTCAATGTCCCTGTTCTTGTGCCAGTATAGAGATGTTTTAATGACTATAGCCTTGTACTATAGTTTGAAATCTGGTAAATTGATACCTCCTATTTTGTTTTTATTAAACAACCTTCTGCTGAATGACCACTTCATAAATGAGGAAATCAAGATGGAAATCAAAAGATTCTTTGAACTCTATGACAAAGGGGACACGAGTTATCCAAACCTGTGGGACACAGCTAAAGCAGTCCTGAGAGGAAAGTTTATTTCCATAAATGCTTATATCCAAAAGTAGAAGAGATCACAAATAGACAACCTAATGAATCGCCTCAAAGAGCTGGAAAAAGAAGAACAGACTGACCCCAAACCCAGGAGAAGAAGTGAAATCATTAAGATCAAATCAGAACTAAATGAAATTGACAACAGGAAAACTATAGGGAAGATTAATAAAAGAAAAAGTTGGTTCTTTGAAAAAATAAACAAAATTGACACACCTTTGGCTAGACTAACGAAAAGCAGAAAAGAAAAATCTCTAATAAACTCTATCAGGAACAATAAAGGAGAAATTACAACGGATGCCATGGAGATACAAGATATGATTTATGAATACTACAAAAACTTCTATGCACACAAACTGGAAAATGTGGAGGAAATGGACGATTTCTTAGAAACACACAGCCTCCCTAGGCTCAACCAGGAAGAAATAGAATTCCTGAACAGACCAATATCAAGTACTGAAATTGAAACAGCAATAAAAAACCTTCCTAAAAAGAAAAGTCCTAGACCAGATGGTTTCACACCTGAATTTTTTCACACCTACAAAGAAGAACTGGTACTTATCCTGCAGAAATTATTCCACAACATCGAGAAGGATGGAATACTCCCCAACACATTTTATGAATCAAACATAACCCTGATCCCCAAACCAGGAAAGGATGCAACAAAAAAAGAAAACTATAGACCAATATCCCTTATGAATATAAATGCAAAAATTCTCAACAAAATCCTAGCCAGTCAAATCCAGGTGCTTGCCAAGAAAATAATCCATCACAACCAAGTGGGCTTCATCCCAGGGATGCAGGGATGGTTCAACATACGCAAATCTATAAATGCAATTCACCACATAAACAGAAGCAAAAACAAAGACCACATGATTCTTTCAATAGATGCAGAAAAAGCATTTGACAAAATTCAACATTCGTTTATGATAAGAACACTAAACAAAATAGGCATGGGTGTACCACAGTTTATCTATTCATCTGTTGATGGACATTTGGGTTGTTTCCAATTTTTGACAATTATGGATTGAATGCAATAAATATTTGTGGACAGGTTTCTCTGTGAACATAAGTTGTCATTTCTCTGGGGTACCTAGGAGTAGGTTGGTTGTGTCAGGTCATTCTTATGGCATGAGTGGTAAATGCATGTTTAACTTATTAAGAAACTGCCAAAGTGTTTTTTAGAGTGACTGTACCAGTTTTCATTCCCACCAGCAATATATGAAAATTACAGTTGTTTCCCATCTTCACCAGCATTTGACATTATCTTTTATGCATGCATGATTGTATGGATTTATTTTTATCCTTTTATTTTTAAGTAACATACTGTTATATTTAAAGAAGATTTTTTTGTAAACAAGATATAATTGTATCTTCAATTCTGACAATCTTTCTCTTTTAATTAATGTTTTAATTAATGTACAGACTATTTAATTTAATTATTTATATACTTGGATTTAGATATACCATGTTTATTTATTTTTTGTTTTGCTTGTTCCCTTTGTTTTTCAATCTTTTCTTTCCCTATATCTGCTCTCTTCTAGATAACTTGAATCTTTTTTGTTATTCCATTTTAATTTATCTATTGAATTTTTAAATATTTCTCTTTATATTGATTTTTAGTGTTTGTTTAGGGAATACTATATATATATATATACACTTAACTTTTTTATAGTTTACTTAGAATTAATATTTTATTATTTAATTACACATAAGTGGAATATGGAAATTTTGCCACCATAAAGGTCCTTTGGCCTTTCTCCCTTTATGTTGTAGCCATCAAATATATTATGTCTATATACATGGAAACCCGAGTCAGACAATGTTATAATGTTTGCTTTCAATTATCACTAAAATGGTTATTAGATCCCTTGGTTAACAAATCAATCAATCATTCATATTTAAAGATTAGGATGAGAAAATGAGTCTATTATATTAACCAGATATCTAGCATTTCTATTGTTCTTGCTCCATTCCTGAAGTTCCAACTTTCCTGCTCATATCATTTCACTTTCCTTTGAAGAACTTTATTCCTTTACAGCAGGTCTGCTGGTGATGTATTCTCTTAGTTTTCCTTCTTCTGAGTATGTCTGTATTTCACCTTCCTTCCTGAAGAATATATTTGCTGAAATAGACTTCTAGGTTGACGGTTCTTTTCTTTCAACGTTTAAAAAATGCTGTTGCACTGCCTCCTGGCCTCCATGGTTTCTGATGAGAAACCCACAGCCATTTGAATGATTCTTCTTCTGTATGTAATCCACCACTTTTCTATGCTTGCTTTTAATAATTGTTTCTTTGCCTTTAGTTTTTTAGCAGTTTGATTACAATGCATCTGGGTAGGGATTTCTTTCAGTTTATCTTGCTTGGGATTTATGAGCCTCTTAAATCTGTATGTTTGTTCGCTATCAAGTTCAAGATGTTTTGAGCCATTATTTCTTCAGGTAATTTTTCTGCACCACCATTTTCCTTTTATTCTGGGATTCTAAGTAGTCTAATAATGCTTTCTGGTATTGTCCCATGGGTCCTGAAGGCACTGTTCACAATTTTAATTTTCTCCATTTTTTTTTAGATTGCATGTTTACTATTGATCTATATTTGAGTTCACTGACTTCACTTTGTCATCTCCACTCTTCTATTGAGTCCATCCAGTAAGTTTTATTATTTTTTTAGGCTCTTATATTTTTCAATTCTAAACTTTTCATTTGGTGATTTCTTTTATTTTCAATATCTCTGCTGAGACTTTGTCTCATTCCATTCATTTCTATAATATTCACTCTTATAATAGTTGTTTCAAAGTCTTTGCCTGACATTTCTAACATCTGTTTTATCTCAGGGTTGGCATCTCTTGATTATCTTTCTCCTTGAGAGATGTTGAGAATTTTCTGATTCTTCATATGTCAAGTAGTTTGGCACATGACCCTAGAAACTTTGAACATTATATTATGGAATTCTATGGAGGATATAGGAAGAATTTCGTTTTTTTAAAACAAATGATTAAGCTAGAAATTGACTTTATTGTGTTTGGGCCAAAAGTTCTCACCCATCGTCTGTGGGCTGTGGTTCTAATGCAAGTTCATTTTAAAAAATCTGCCATGTTCTTTGATTCTGCCTCGTATATGGGCCTCCTTGTGGCCAGTGGGGGACTTGGGCAGTTGTCGACACCACAGTTTAGTCCTCAAAACTTTTGGAACAGGCCGGGCGCGGTGGCTCACGCCTGTAATCCTAGCATTCTGGGAGGCCGAGGCGGGTGGATTGCTCAAGGTCAGGAGTTCAAAACCAGCCTGAGCGAGACCCCGTCTCTACCATAAAAATAGAAAGAAATTAATTGGCCAACTAATATATATAATATAAAAATCAGCCGGGCATGGTGGCTCGTGCCTGTAGTCCCAGCTACTCGGGAGGCTGAGGCAGCAGGATCGCTTGAGCCCAGGAGTTTGAGGTTGCTGTGAGCTAGGCTGACGCCACGGCACTCACTCTAGCCTAGGCAAGAAAGCGAGACTCTGTCTCAAAAAAAAAAAAAAAAAAAAAAAAAAAACTTTTGGAATGCTGTCTAGATTTAAATCATTCATCCATAGCTCTGTGGTAAGCTCCCAAGTTCATACACAACTTTGTGGAATCACTTTATTTGGTTCCTTCCTCTCTGGGGTCTCCCTTATATTCCCTTGCTCCCAGGAGCACCCCTTCATGGCCTTCTGAGGGAGAAACCCAGGAGTTAACTTTGCTCCTTTGTCATACACTTCCTGGAACTGCATCTGCCTCTGGGGCCAAGTGGCAAAATGAAACCAAGGGGGAGTTTCTCTCTTGTGCTCTTAGGGCCACCGTTCCTCTGGTCAGAGGGAAGGGTTTCCTTCTCACGTTTCAGTCTATTGCCTAAACCACAGTATTTCCTGCAGGTGTGGAGAAGAGAAAATAACAACAACAGCAAAATAAAATTGACCCTTCCCCACTCTCTCTCGCCCACCAGAGCCCCTCTCCCACTCCTAGGACAATAAAAAGTGGGCTCCTGTTGACGATGTTCCTGTTTGTGCCAGTGTGCAGTTCTGGGGGTTTCAGGCTGCTTTTCAATGCAGACTAGGGGAAACCAGAGGCAAACACATATAAGGAAACTCTCCACTGATTTGGTGATATGTTGAGGTCCACTTTCCTTCCTTAATCTGCCTGCTAAAACACACACACACACACACACACACACACGCCTCTTCTACACTACATGCAACTTTTATAGTCATTGTTAGAAATGATGGAAAACATAAAATTAGGAAGTCCCAAGAAGTCACTCAACAGGGATAATACTTACAATTAGAAAGTCTTGAAACCTAACTCAAGATTCAAATTTAACCAACACTTACCGAGTTCCTTCTGCACGTCAAGTAACATGCTATATGCAATATTTATGATGTGGGAAATAAGGGGAAAACTGAAAATCAGAAAGTCAAAAAAAATATTCTAACTTAAGATTTAGATTCAACCAATATTTTTTAAGTTCCTACTGCATGTTAAGTACTATGCCAAGTATTCAGACAAACATGATTTTCTATTTATTTACTTATTTATTTATTACAAAATCTTACCTGTCCAAATTGAACTTCAGAAGACATTCTGTCCAACTTTGGTGGTTTTCAACACTGTCTATGCATAAGAATTTTGGGAAGAACATCAAATGCACATTCTTGAGTTCTGTGCACGAAGGTTTGCATAATATGGCTTGATAGACAGTCACCTCTGCAGGCGATTCTGACACCAGCCTTGATTCAGAGTTCCTTTGTCTGCCTCATGAATTAATTTCCTCACAGAATTCTGACAAATGTTTACCTGCCTTTCCTTTGAGTGCACCACTCCCCACATATCTCTGTAGTGTTACAAGAGATCGTATGCACTTTGATTCCTCACTTCTTACTGTTAGCCACAGACCAATGTTATTAGAAGTCTTTTCCACACTGATATGAGATTCAGTTCTCAGGAAGCTTCTTTTTCCTTTAGCCTGGGCAATCCGTGGGTATTTCTAGGACCAGGTCCTCAAGTTTTGCAACCTGTGACAGATTCTGCTCAGGTTGAGAGATGACTCCCTCATGCAGCGGCAATCATTTTTTCAAATTATTGAACCCTGATGAACCTGTTTTATTAGGGAGCTTCTCTCTGCCTTGCTGATTTTTGCCATCCCCTAACTTGTGACCTTTGATTGTTTGGTGTTTTGCATGCTAATTCTCCATTCTTCGTGAGCAATAATAAACATTTAATAAGTACGTGTTAGGTAGAGGGTGAGACATGGCAAGTACATGCTGTGTCATCTCCATCTTCCCGATTATCCCTGGTCTCTCTGAGCCCAGAGGCACCCTCCAAATTTTTCTAGACACAAGGGTCCAGGCAGCTGTACCAAACCATCACACTTGACACATAAGATGAAACTTATTTGCCATAACTATGCCAGGCCATAAAAAGTAATAATTTGGGAAAATAACACCTATTGTCATTCTCATGTGAGAAATTTTTATGACTATGGCCGGGTAGAGCAAGAAAGAATACCTGTACCTTGCCAATACAACACTGACCACCTTTTCCTTTGTATGTCCTTCTCTTTTATCTGCACAGAGTTCACAGTTTGTGCCATCCTCTAGTGATGCCATGTGTTTTGGATCTTTGACATTCTCTTCCTGATAACTGTTTTCAATTAATGGTGACTTTCTATGAGTCATCGAGAGTTTGCCTATCCACTTTTCATTAACATACTGGTTTTAGGAGGCAAACTAATATGGTTCTTATTTCCTGGTGTCTTTATATATTTTTATATATAAATAGTATATACATATATACCACATATGGTAACACATATATTGCATTATATAGAATATGTATGTGCATATATACATATACCTTTATGTATATATATGTATATGTAAATTTTAAACACACACATATGCACGCATGTTACCCTAGCTCTAAAGTGAAAAATAAATTGTCACTTCACCACAATTGCAAACAAATGAAAAAATTAAAAATTATCTTTTATGCACAAGGAGATTGTTTTCTGAGCACTTTGCAGTCTTCGTGAAAAGAGATTGCCCGCAGTCTCACAGCAAGATTTAAACTAATGTTCAGTGGTAGATTTACACACGTGAGCTGCAGAATGGAAATATACTTTGATCCTGAATTTGAAATGATGGCACTAATGGCTTCTTGGGAGCTCACAGCCCTAGCCTATTTTGACATTCTGGGAGAAACTGAATTTTAAATTGACTATGTGTGGCCCCTCTTGTGCTCGTTGGGACACGTTCTATATTTGTCACCACAGTTTTCAACTTTTGTATATTTGCCCTTGGAAATTGCTGATCTCTCTAGTCCCCTGGCCACCAAAATTTTTGAAAAGAGCCCCTAAAATAGTCTCTTACTTGGCTTCAGGCATTACCTCAAAGGCCAGGATGTTGTTTTTATTTCATATGAGTACAGGTGGCCGGTTGAAAGGACATTTTATAACCTGTGTTTTGGCCTAGACAGGGAGGCCTCTGGTCCCTGTTCTCTTTTCCAGAAAGAAGGAGGACTGTTTGCCTTGGGTAGGAAAAATTTCAGGTGCAGTCAGGGCAGCTTTTCCTATCTGAGCTAGCGCCGGGCTTTGTTTACCTGGAGAGATATTTTCGCTCCGTGGCCGCCTGGCAGTTATGACTGGAAAATTTTGACTCTCCATTGTCAATGCCTCTTGTAATGAGAAACTTGTGGTAACATATGTTTATTAATCTTAGTTAAAAGACACCTGCCCAGATGGTTTATACCTGGGAAACATTCACAGTCATCAATCTTTCTCTAATCGGCGAGTTTCCCTTCCCTCTCGGCACCACACCAATTTGTTGAGATGACTAAGAGTTGCTTCTCTTTGGTCTTGTGTGGCCCGTGCCTTGTAAGTTGGAAGGATGAAGGGAAATGAGACAAATTGCTTAGCCCTGAGCAGCGAGTGAGCTTGTGCCTCACCGACATACCCTGGCAGCCTCTGACCTTTAGTTGAGAGGCTCCATTTCATGTGATTCTTTCCCTTATGGTCTCAAAGTCCTGGTAATGAGGTGCCCTTTCTGCATCCTCTCACTCTGCCGGGCTGCAATGAGAAGAACAGCTGCACACAGCAGGGTTCTAATCACCACTTTGCCAGGGCGAGGACTGACAAGGCAATGGAAGTGGGTGCTGCGTTTTGATTGGAGTGGCTCTCCTCGCCATTCCAGCATCCATTATCACTGCTCCCTGGAAACCCCTGCGTATTTGTCGCTTGCCACGGAGGCTAGACTTCTATAAACAGAAACATTATTCTGGAGTGAAATTAGCCAAGGTATTAAATTGATAAATGTGATGGCAGGCAGACCTGGTAGTTGGGAGACAGGGAAGAAGCAGCAGTCATCTGTGAAATACACAACAGCCCAGGCTATTAGAGGAGGAGAGTTGGTTGAGTGGTGAGCCGGCCAATGGTAACAGGATATTTCCCTGCATCCAGTATGTCAAAAGGGGATTTACTGCATTTTTTACCTTGTGCTTCCTTCCGGCTTGTGGGTTGGAGAATTGCAGTGTGCGCCTTGATAATTTAAACAACCATCATTAGGCAATGCACATTTGATGTCTAATTAAATCTCTCATACCGCAGGATCACAACCACACTCTGTCATCTTGGGATACTTAGACTATGCTACATACCAAAAAGCAAAAGTGTATGAATCTGCAATCAATTCTCAGAAGGCTAAAGAGCTAGAGATTTATTTCTACTACAATGCTCCGGGACTTATACGCTAGTTTTAAATAATCCCTTAGAGGGGAATAAGGATATTGATAGGATTCTAAGAATGATCTGCCTTATAAAATATTGTTTAAGGATACCGATGCATTTTATTTTAGTTTTGTCATCAGCACACAAATATTTTCTTATTGATTGAATACTGTGACATGCTAAGGAAGAAGGGAATCATTGAGGAAGATTTAGGTATGCTTTTTGTTTCTACTGATTTTGCAGTTATGAGACCTTTCTTGCTCTCAGACAAATGCCATTGGGCCACTGATTTTCTTTTTTCTTAAGACTCCAGACACATCAGTGTCATCCTTCTTGCACCAATTCCTTTTGTGAATCCCCGATCACAGATTAAACAGTAAAACTTTAGACAGGCACCTCCTAGGTGAAAATCACAAACCCTGAACTTACAATTATATGTATGTGCAAAACACTTCTGATAAATACTCCTCTGTGCAGACTGAAATTCTAGAAAACTGTATAATATATGGTAAGATCTGACCGGAGAAATTGACAATCTTTAAAAATAGACATATTTTAAAAATGAAAATTATTTTTAATATGTACATTTCCTGAATATTTATGGCCAAGTTTTTAAAACATGGATTTAAAAATATCTCTATTTCAGTGCTCTGAAAATAAAGGTAAATCTTTGACTTGACAAATTACTTTGCCTGCAAATAAGATATTTGATCTAGGGTGTATTTTATTTTTCTCCTTTGTTTTGGGGGCTGATAATTGGACTTATATTCCTGAATTCTGGTGTTGACTTCTGATAAGAACTTGAAAGATAAAGGAAGGAAAACAGGTTACCTTGTGGCAGATTTTGGTCACTATACCATCCTCTGAAAATAATAAACCAGGATAAAGAGTGTTGTTTCAGCCCACAATTCTTGATTTGATGCATAAGGTCATCAGATGAAACATGAAGTAGAGATGGGCTTTCTAACCAGCTGTGTGGTTTGGTTCCAGCTGACTGACAGTACAAAGAAAATGTGTCAGTCATGAATATTAAGTTTCTTTCTAGCATTTTTCTTCCAGATGGAAGCAACATGCACATTGTAGCAATGCTTCTTCCAGCTGATGAGTTTTCTTATTTATATTTTTGGCAAAGCATATTGATTTTCATCTGAGACTTCCACCTTAGTACCCTACTGTGTCGGTTTTAAAAAAATGTTCAGCTTAGTTTTGTTTTATTTTTTCTAAAATACTTCATCCCCTAAAAATCTGCTTATGTCAATGTCATTCCAGCACAAGCCCTTTCATTATCTCTCAAACCTTTCACTCTCTTTCATCTTCTTTACTGTCTTTGAAAGTATATGATATAAACCTGCCTTTAGAACTGTCTGATCACATTTTTACCCAGTCTTATCACCACAATACTATAATAATATTAATAATCAATTTTAATATTAAGACCTATTTTTAATGTGGTCTCTGGGCCAGGTACTTAGAATATGCTTGATATATATTACTATTCTTAATTCTTCCAACAGCTCTGTCAGTTAAACACAATTATGTCCATCACACAGATGAAGAAATTAATGGCAAAAGAGGTTAAGTCACTTCCCCAAGGCCACACAGCTAATAAGTGGCAGTAGCAGAATTTGAAAACCAGTCTTTTTGAATCCCAACCTCATTCTCTTAACTAAGCTACCAAAATTCTATTAACATGGTGACTCTGTTACTCATTCATTAATATCTGCCTTATATTTTTCAAACAAAAACTCAATAGGAATGTAACTGTAAAACTATGTTTAAAAGTTATGCTCTCATTCATTCACATTTCTGACTTGTTGCGAACGATTTCCAGCCTGGCCTCCAGAGATTCCCAAAGAGAATCCTATCTAAAGGAAAGGGTTTTATGTTGGGAGACCAGTTTCCATTGAAGAGCTTTTTTCCCTGCTCTTATCCCCATGGCAACAAGCATCTGTCTGAATTCTCCCTTGCAATCTCCACCAAATGGCAAGGGGCTGAACTTCCTTGAGGCGCTGCTTGTTGGAGATGAAGCATAGTGGTCCAGCACAGTGGTGTTCACTGTACTTGTCCATCTGTGCTCTTTGTTTCTTGATATGTCTGTTGAAAGCTTTGAGATCTCTGGAAGGAAGAAGGCAACATAAGCCCAAATTACCACCATCGTAGTCCTTGATGTTACCATTAGTATTGATAGAAGATCTGTTTCCAATCTGTCTGTTACCTTTAGAAGCATTAAGATTCACAGATTTTAAGCATCAGTCACCACATCTAATTTACCCAGCATTTATTCAGCCTTTAGTTTGTCTAAGTCAATCACTGAAAATGAAATCTTGCCTGGTGATTTGTTGCTGGCCCTTATTTGAATGTGAAAAGGGAAACTTCACATTCGAACATTTCAAGCCTCATCATATTTTCCTTTTTCACATGACAGCGATAAACAGATCTTGGCAAAACCTGAGACGCAAAAGAAATTTTTAAAATGAACCATACTGTCATTTCTTTTGAATGATATGGCAATAAACCAATAATTCAAAGGATCACTGAACATCTAGGCTTCTAAAGCAAAACAGCAGCTCTGGCTGTTGGGATGAGGAAGCACCATTCACCTTAATGAAGTTTCAAAGGTTAACTTTTTAAAGAAAACTCATATTTTTGGAATGTCAAATGATGATTGGCCAAGAGAAAATTTAATAGAGGGAAGAGACATGGGCCTTGGTGATAGAGAAAGAATCTTAGATACTTTATATATAATTATGAGTCCTTGGATACATTACTTAAATTTGCCAAACTGGGTTCTTTAATGATAAGAGAGAAGTCACAACTGTCAGCTTGCAGGTTTACTGTCAAAATAGGACTAATTGCAAGAATACAATACAAATTTGCAAGAATACAAAGAAATACCCTGTTATATAGCAGTTCTTCAAGAAACTGGCTACCACTATTTTTTTCTTGGCAATAATGACTCATGACATTATTATGTGTCTGGGAGGAGAGTTGAGTGTCTGAGCATTTCTTTAGTAGAGGACCATTGGTCAGGTGAGAATGCAGTGAACATTATCTGTTCACTTTCTGCATATAAGGGTGTGTCCTTATGAGTCTGAGGACTCAGACTACAACTGCCAGACATCATACTATGCAAATCAATAGGCTGAGGACATCTGCCACCTTTCAAAGCCCTCATGTTTTAAAAATTCCATTTATGAGATGGAGAGGGTTGGCCCTCCAAGGGAAGATACTCAGAGAAAGAGATCCAGTTGGGTGAGCCTTTTAATTATATTTATTGACCCTTCACCTGGAAGTCACCCAGTTCCCAGGCAAGGATGCACAAGGGAGATTTTAGGCTCCACTTTTAATGGAAGTGAAATGCTGGAGGGTAAAGCAGAGAGCACAGATGTTTGCAAAGCTGTGAGGTCCGGGCTGCACTGATACAGGCACCATCTGATCACAATACTGTCCCAGTAAAGGGGGTCCTGCTCAGAGTTCTGATCTAAGCACTTCATTGCAAAACTGGCAAGCTGTAAACCCCTGGAGTAACTCCAGCTGAGATGAAAACAAAGGCAGAAAGAATAAACAATTTGGTTAATTGAGTTTGAATGATAGAATTGCAATAAGGGACCAATAAAAGGTGCAATAAGAAGGATGTTTAAAAATTCTAATAAACCTTGAAGAGATAGTGGTATTGGAACTTTGAAAACAACAACAACAACAACAAAGCTATGAAATTATAGCACATTAACTAGGAACCTGTTTAAGAATGTGTTATGGGAAACAAATTAAAGGATTTTTTTAAAAATTCTGTTTCTGTGACTTCAATAGTTCAAAATTACCTTTAAAGGGAATTATGTAGAAAAAGCAAACTGTTTTTCTCTACTCCCACCCCACAGCAGCCAACACAGAAGACTTCCGTGACCTCTGGTCACCAAGAAGTGTGTGGGCATTTCTCCCCACTAGCAGCAAGCAGACGATCAGTTCTGCAACAGAAACCAGCTGGTGTCCTCTAATTCAATTCCACTTTGACGGGATCTACCTGGAGATAGCGTCAGATCCCACACGTTGAGGGCTCAGTCCCCAAGACTGCCTGTCACCCACCACGTCTGATGACAATCACAAGCCCCAGGTTGTTTATGTCTGCTTCTGACCGGCCACCTATTAATTGGGGTTCCCACAACTCCCTTCCTGGGTTCAATTAATTTGTTAGAGTGGTTCACAGAACTCAGGGAAACGTCTTGCTGGTTTATTATAACAGATATTACAAAGGATACAGATGAAAAAATGCATAGGGCAAGGGATGTGGGAAGGATCATGAAGCTTCCATGACCTCTCTGGATGGGCCATTCTCCAGGAAGATCCTTGTGTCCAGATATCCAGAAGCTCCCTGAACCCTGTCCTGTTGGGTTTTTTATGGAGGCTTCATTATGTAGGCATGATTGAATAAACCAAATAACTCAACCTTCAGCCCCTCTTCACCCTCCTAACACAGGGGAATGGGCTGGGCCCAACCTCTAATCCTGCCTTGTTCTTTCCAGCAACCAGCCCCTTCCTGAAGCTACGTGGGGGCTGCCAGCCAACAGTTCACTTGGTGGCATTCAGAAAGACACTTGTCACTTTGAAGAGTCCAAGGATTTGGGGATTTGTATGCCAAGAGACTGGGACAAAGACCAAATATATATTTCACAACAGGGGTCCTGAAACTACGGCCCACAGGCCACATGCAGCCCGCTGAAGACATTTATCCGGCCCGCCAGGTGTTTTTGCCACCACTGCCTGTCCTGCTTAGCAGCTGACTCGTCCTGAGCCCATAGTGCGCATGTGTGGAATGTGTGCTGCACTCTCCAACGGCCCTCCAACGGTCTGAGGGACAGTGAACTGGCCCCCTGTTTAAAAAGTATGAGGACCCCTGTTTCCCATTATCACAGGGATCCTATAATTTGTCAGCATTTACTGGCCATATGTGACTTTAAGAAAGTCACTTAATTTCTCTGAGCCTCAGTGTAAGATGAGAATAGCAGTGCCCACCAAAGTCTTTTCTCTGTGCATCCGTGCCCCTGGTGTCTCTTTATGTGTTCAAATTGTCCCTCTTAGAAGAAAACAGTCAGATTAGATTAGGGCCCACCCTAACAGCCTCATTTTAACTTAACCAGCCTATCTCCAACTCCAAATACTGTCACATTTTGAAATACTGGGCATTGGAGCTTTAACACTTGAACTTTGAGGCCAGGCATGGTGGCTTATGCTTATAATTCCTGCATTTTGAGAGCCCAAGGAAGGAGGATCACTTGAGTCCAAGTGTTTGAGAGCAGCTTGGGCAACATAGCAAGTGTGTCTATCACCAAAAAAAAAAAAAAAAGAATAGTGGGAGGGAGACAATTCAGCTCATAACTGTATGTGCATGTGTGTGTATAAAATCTATCTATAGCTATCTCGCTCTCTACATATATATATATATTCTAAACTATTCTCTGTCTGAGAGAGAGACAGAGAGAGAGAATAGCTTAGAGTTACTGTCCCATAGTAGACATCCAACAAGTAATAGCCCTTATTATTCTATTATTCTCCGGGCATCATCATCATTATTATTATTTTCATATAATTTTATTTTCATATCATACATATAAGATGCAAATTATTATTGTAATAATTTATGTATAGGTAGGAAAATGAAGTACATACAAAGTAAAATTCTTGCTAAATATTATGTAGTGTGTGTCTGTCATAAAGCTGGGAGTGCCACTCATTTCTTCTGAGCCCAAATTGTTTTCTTTCTATCACATTCTGCTGCCACCAAGTATTTGGACAATGAGCAGAGAGTAGAATTGATTTTCTGGTTCAATTCATGACTATCCCATCCCAAAGCATTTATACTACATCTATTCTAAAGGATCTATTCATCTAAGCAGTGCAGTGTCTGAACAATTAGAGGGTTCTCTAATTAGAGACAAATTCTACTTTTCTTTCTCAGAATTCTCTGCTTTTATCCCAAGGTCAAAACCCTGAAACCTGGAGCAAGGTAAATGTATAAGACTTTTCCATTGCTTGGAAATTCTTTATTTTTTGACTTCTATATCATATTGTCCAGGTTGGAAGCCAACAGAAGGAAATTGTCCTATCACCAAATCCACCAGTGTAGCTGCATCTGTCTGCCCCTCCTTACTGCTCATCTTGTTTTAAAGAATAATGTTTCCCAGACCCTTCCAAAGGCCAAATAGTTCATCATCATCTCCCCTTCTCGAGAAGTGGAGTCCTGCCATCATCTCCCTTCTCTCTGATCCATCAATTGCTGCCTCTTTTTATTTTTTGCTCTGTTTCCATCAGTATATCGATATGTTCTGTCATCTCCTTCTTAACAGAAAGAAAAAACACCTTTGGTGGCCCTTTAGTGACTGCCTGTTTCTTTTTATCCAATCCTACTAAAGTGTAGAAGATGGATATAGCCATTCTCCAATTTCTCAGCCCTCGTTTAGTCCTCCACCCAATCCAATCATGTTTTCATCTCGTGCCTCCAGAGAAATACGTAATGTTCACTTCCTTGTTCTCATGCTATTTGGTCGTTTAGCAGCATGCAACACTCTTGTGCACTTCATCCTTCAGGAACCCATCTTCTCCTGATTTCTGCATGAGCACATGCAGTTTGTTCTTGTCCTACCTACGGCATGAGACGCCCCATCTCGGTCTGCTTGTTTGATCCTTCTCTGACAATCTCAGGGATGCAGAACATTGAGTTCCTATGAGGGTCCAGGTTCCTAAAGGATCTTCCCCTCAGATTCCATGTTCTTAAAAGAGCTGAGAAAAATGCTGATATTTTTACAGTTAATTCTAGATTTGGTGTAAAAAACATCGGCTTTGAGTCCTATACACAGATGCTGCCCAATATACCATATGTCTCTCTAGGTTTATTTATCCTGCTGCTTGAATGGTGTTTATTTTCTCACTTGATTTGTTTTCCTATTTGATAACAGCTGTCAGAGTTGCCTTGAAACGGTGAGTGTGTGTTTGTATTTTAGATATCACTATTGAGAGTCCACACGTTGCAAGCATTCTCTTACCTAATCTCACAAACTGCCGTACGAGGTAGTGGCTATTGTCCTTTTGAGGATAAAAAAAAAAAAATTGAGGCTTAAGGAGTTTAAGTGACATATTCAAATTCATATAGTCAATAGTAGAGACGAGACCCAACCCCATGCCTGTCCTTCTTGCTGGTGCTCTGAATAAACACGTGATCATACGTGTAACATAAACAGGGATTGGGGCAGCACATGGCCATTTCTTTTGGATTCATGTGAGTGTCTTGGTGGCAAACAACAGACAGCTGGAATAAATGATGACAGACTTTATCATCTCACATGGACACAAGTCCAGAGGTCGCTCACAGTAAGATCAATAGCTCAGGAATGTCATAAAGGACTCAGGCTCGGTTTTGCTGTCCCCTGTGCTGACTTCATCGAAAGGCTGTTTCTCCTTATCCCTGCCAGATGGTCGGTGTAGTTGCAGAAGCACTCCAAATTACATTATCCGGCAACAGAAGAGGAAGCAGAGCTGACTTATTTTAATTTATCAGGAAGGAAAACTTTCAGAAGCCCCCCAGTAGACATTCTCTCCCATCGCATTGATAAGACTGGCTACGTACCCACCTGTAAACCAGTCATTTGCAGCAGCAGTGAATCCATCATCAATGGCTTAGATCTACCAGGATTTACCTGATTCGTGGAAAAGTGGAAACCAGAAAAAAAATCAGAGCTTGGGCAGAATGAAAGAAGGAAGAGTGACTCTTGTGCTGACAGCCCCAAGATGGTCTACTTCGTTTCTCAAGGATGAATTCAGGCCCGGTGAACATGTCTGTACATTTGTGTTTGTGCATTCCATTTTGAAGCTTTTTTTTTTTTCCTCTTTTGACAAAAACTCACTGTGTAAGGAAAAACTTTTCAGCTGTTCTTTATACATACTTTTTTCCGACAGTCTCATTAGCTACGGTGTTGGCAAGAGTCTTAAATTAAACATGCTTCCTATGGTACCAGGAATGCTTAATTATCCATCATTTGGTCTGTGACTGCTCTGTGTAAAACTTTCAATTCTTCAAAATGTGCCGGTATGCTCCGGCACCGAACACATTCCCAAATCATCCAGACGCTCATGCAATTTTAAAGTTTTCTTCTTAGAAACAAGTTGTCTGAGCTATATAACCTCTGATCACAACCAACAAGTTGAACATCTTTCAATGAATTTTGCTTACGAATAGTATCTGTGACTCAGATGCCTTGTGTTGGTCTCACTTTACTCTTATTTGTAGACTATTCAGGTTTTCAGATACTTTTCCTATGGCTCTAACATAAACCACATTTTCAGGTGACATTATAAAGCCTCACTATAAAGTATCTAACAATTCTGCATATTTAGTTATGCTGCAGATCAAATCGTGGCCCAGTTCACACTTCGGTGCCTAATCTCTCTCATGCCCAATAACAAGGAAACAGACAATTATTCTACTACCCTGACTTTTCATTTTACTCTATGACAGGCACTCTCACATCAAAAGGACTTTTAAAGGATGGATTCCAATCTCTTCCCGACTGCTGAGGTTGCCAGAGTTACCCATGGGATACAATTAATGGCGCCATCACCTCTAGCCCCCAGTGGAGGCTGGACAAGAGTTTTTGATGCCAGTTTTGCATGTCAAAATCTTCCAGCCTCTTTTAAACCCTTTCAGTATCTACTCCCTATAGTTGTTCATTTCTTGAAAATTTAATAAACTGTAAAATAATAACACTTCTCATCTTTGCAGAGTTGACAATTAACTAATTAGCCCATTAAGTCATGGAGCCAGATTTGTACCAGTAAGTTCAGGGCTTTGGGAGGTATATTAATCCTTCAAGGCCACTGGAGCAACATTTGCAGCTAATAGGCCCACATCCCTAACTTACTACCGGGGAGGAACTGGGGTATTATTAGGAAATAGAAACCATTAATCCTCACAGTACCCAGAGGGGCAGGTGAGAATGACTTCACACAAATTGATGAGAAAATGGGGTTTTGTTTTGTTTTTCTCTTTTAAAACCAAAAAAGAGACTCTGAGTTAAAGCCAAGTTTGGAACTCAGTTATTTCTTGGCAAACAGCCCTGTGTTCAAATTGGAAATCTTGCCAGAATTTGTTTGTTTGTTTGTTTATAGTTTTAGATCCAATACTGAGAGTGGGAAGCAAGGAGTTTTGTGCTGGGACGGGGGAACTTCTGGCATCTGGAGTCTTCAACAGCAGGGAAGGAAAACTGGGATGCTGTTTCCATTCCATAATGTGCTTAAGTAGCACTTAGTGAATCGTGAGGAATATGCCTCTAGGTGGTGTGTGTGCTGGGGAGGAGAGGGATTGTGCAAAAAAGACATCTCTAACATAATTCTTGCTCAGCAGAACCAGACAGACTGTGGGAGTAAGGTGGGTCCTGCCCTCAAAAGCCTGCAGCTCATCGGAAGGAAAAGTATTTAGGACTCATCTCTCCTGACTCCAGTTGGACCTGGCAGGGCTCTGGGGTTGGTGGCCAAGACGTGGGCTAATAGGCTACAAACACAATTGCATGCTAGAACAATGGAACAATTGCCTGTGTCAGCATTCCAAACGCAGGCTTCCCAGCTCTGTTGTGCCAAGGCAAATGCTTTGGAGTCACCAAATCCTGTAAGGCCAGAGGTTGGGGTGATAGTGGTAGTGGTAGAAAGATACACAGCTAAACTTATTGGAAAAGAGAAAGGCCAATCTCTGTAGAGAAATGTTGGTGCAGGTGGCAGCCCCAGATGTCCATTGTGTGGATTCTGAGGTCATGCAGTATAAAGAGGGAGGAGGAAGGTGCCTTGCGTATTTAAGGGTGAAGCCTGGGGCTTACTAATGTATTTATAAATGTATGCTTATTACATTTGCAGAGCCACAAATCCTCCAGGGCTCTGTCTCTGGCTGCTGCCTTTTCTTACCCCCATAGATTAATCACAGCAACCATTGGGAATAAAGAGAAATCAACTTTTTCTTTCCTTAAAAGTAATAATAAAATCTCAGCTTATATCAATGCACCGTGTGATATTTAGGTTAGCTAAGCATTACACAGCACTCCAATAATCTCCCCTCAACTCCAAGCTATTGTGGTCTGTTCTCTCAGGGTCCTTTCTTCCTTTAATGCAGTTTCCATGCCAAATAAGAAAGGAAACTTTCGTTTCAACAGTAAGCGGCATGAAATACTGTAGAAACCACATCAAACTCTTTGATGAGACTGTGTAAAAGTTCAGCAAAGGAGAAGCTTCAGTGGTCTTCTAGACAAAAAAGGCCAAGACCTAAGATTTAGAACATAGGAATGATTCCTCCTTTGCTACTTTTAGTACAAATCATTTCACCTCTCTGTGATCCATCTTCCCCTTGGAAAACTAATGTACGTATGTATATATTAATAGCTCACCTTGTTTCAAAGGTTGTAAGCCCTAAAAGTATGCAGAGAAATGAACTTAGAAATATGTAAATGAGAACACTGGTTCAAGGGGAAAATTAGGGTAGGAAAAAATAAAATTAAGCTAACGTTATTTTGGACATAAAGTCATTTCAATTGGTACAGATGGCTATGAATGCACCTTGGAGCTGTCCGATCATAATTGCCAAAAGAGGAAGATGATGATGATGATGATGATAATAATGATGGTGATAAGGATGATGCAAATGACAGTCTTGATGGGACCAATATCCAGTACTTATTAGTTGTTTAGCACATGTTAAGCACTGTGCTAAGTAGGAATTTTGTTGGCATTAACCTATTACATACTCACTCAAACCCTACGAAGTAGTAGACACTTTATTACCCTCATCTTTCAGGTAAGGAAACCAAGACCTGATCAAATGATAAACAGATTTTACAGAGGAAATGGAATATGGGACTTGATAATTCTCCATGAATCACCGACAAGAGTTCACACTGCAATGTAGTGGCCAATATTCCCAAAATATCTTTATGGTGAAACTAATTGAGTTAGCATTAGAAAAACATAAAGTTGTTCCTTTACATTTATTTCCAAGTGAAGTTCAGTTAAAAATATTCTATAAGAAGCTACACAATTTTTTTCCAGGTATGTAGAACCCAGATGTTCTGGCTTAACCCAAAGATATATTTTAGGGTAACTAGAGGCACGAGTAGTTCCATCCTCAAAGCAATGTTCATCAGATTCTACTTTAAGGCTTTTAAAAGGTATATGTGCTCTCCAGCAAATACGTGGACTTTGGGGCATCTATATCACTTGTCAAGTATAACCATTGCTAGAGGTGGGATTGATTCCATCTCATAAATATGGTGGAAGTTAACGAGGACAAATAAGCAAACAGGTAACTTCACTCAGAGAATATCCGTGGGCAGATCCAAAACAATCCTCATAAAACAATTTTGAATTGTTTCCAAGTCCTAGAATAATGTATAATCAAAGTTCAGTTAATTTATATATTCATGCACTCATGGAAATTGCATTGTACCATGGCCATGTATTAAAGGCATAATACAGGCCGGGTGCTGTGGCTCACGCCTGTAATCCTAGCTCTTGGGAGGCCGAGGCGGGCGGATTGCTCAAGGTCAGGAGTTCAAAACCAGCCTGAGCAAGAGCGAGACCCCGTCTCTACTATAAATAGAAATAAATTAATTGGCCAACTGATATATATATAAAAAATTAGCCGGGCATAGTGGCACATGCCTGTAGTCCCAGCTACCCGGGAGGCTGAGGTAGAAGGATCACTCGAGCCCAGGAGTTTGAGGTTGCTGTGAGCTAGGCTGACGCCATGGCACTCACTCTAGCCTGGGCAACAAAGCGAGACTCTGTCTCAAAAAAAAAAAATAAATAAAGGCATAATACAAACAAAATAGCCCGGCCTCTGTCATCCCTGAGCATATGATCTAGTAATAGATACTGATAATCAAATAAGTGATTAAAATAAATCACAGTAGAACCATGACAGCATAGACTGGCGGACACTGGGAGTGTGTGGAAGTGTATCTCCTTCCTCGTGGGAACCCGTGAGAGAAGACTTTCCTGAGGAAATGTCTTTGAAGTACAAATTAGAAAGAATATTAGGATTTAGTAAGGCTATGGCCACAATCATATGTTTGTAGAAAACGTATGAAAGAAAAAATTACAAAATATTTACCTGGGTCAGTAAAAAATAATAATAATAATAATCACCACCAGTAAAGCACCCACTGAACCTTCAGTATTCCTGGTGATCAGTTTGTCTTGTGTAGCCTGTGGTAACTGAAAGGGTTGATGTTCATATGGGATAAATTCACTATGAATCATGAGTGAGATTTATATATTCTTAGATTTAGACAGATTCTAACACGTCCAACCTTTTTCTAAGCCGATATCTGCCAAATCTGTATCTTCATGTGGTACAACTGCTGTCAGATCCCCTCTTCCCTGGGCTTCCTCACAGGAAGAAGGTCATAGAGGATAAGCATGAGCTTCTGAATCAGAAATGTTAGGGGCTGGAAGCCTACCTCTGCTCATTAGCTGTGGGACCTCGGCCAAGTGACCTAAATTCCCTATGACTTAATTTCTGAGCCTCTAGAAAGTGGAAATGCCAATTTTAAGCACCTGATAAGAATTATTTATGAAGACTAAGGGAGCTAGAGCCCCAAACGATGAACACATTTCCTGGTGCAAGCATCCCAAAAGACGATGGCAGCTGTTGTTCCCATCACGTCACAAACTGAACTCTATCTTCCCCATCTGTCCTCCCGAATTCCTCACAGAATCACTGTCCTCCTGTTATGGGTCAAATTGTGTCCCTTAAGAATTCATATATTGAAGTCCTAACCTCTAATACCTCAGAATGTGGTCTTTTATGGAAATAGGGCTGTTGAAGGTAATTAGTTAAGATAAGGTCATACTAGAGCAGGGTGGGTCCCTTGTAAAAAGAGGACATTTGAACACAGACATGCACACAGGGAAAACCCCATGTGAACTGAAGTCAGAGTTTGGGGTGATTCAAGTAGAATCCAAGAAACACCAAAGATTGCCAGCGAAACACTAGTAGCTAGAAGGGAGGCCTGGAACAAACCACCCACCCCCCATGTACCTTCAGAGAGAGCGTGCCCTCGATCTCCACTTCTGGCCTTCAGAACTGTGAGATGATACATTTCCCTTGTTAAACGACTCAATTTGTGGTACCTTGTTATGGCAGCCCTGGAAAACTGATGTACCCCACCCCCATACCCCCACATGACACCAGAAACCTGGGAGTCCTCCTAGAACTCTCCCTCACCCCTCGTTTCCCACACGCAGACCCTGCGCTTAGCCATCCCTGACTCACATCTTGCACCTTGGCTGAGACCTTGCCCTCTTTCTTCCCTGTGCATTTGGCTAAGGCCTAGCTCAGCTCATGCATAGGGATCAGTCAAGATCCAATCAGAGAAGCAAAACCACTATGCATATTAAGGAGTTTAATGTGGGAATAAGCGAGGTATGTGCAGCTGACTCCGGGCCCCTGACGGTGGTTGGAGTAGAAGCCTACGGAAGGTGGCTGCCCACTCGTGGCTCACTGGCTCTGCAGAGTCCTGGCGCAGGATCTAGCTTGTCTGGAGGCACTGTGGCTCGTGTAGCAGGGCCAGCTGATGGCAGGAGGCTCTGGGTGCAGAGTGGGCAAGAGCAGGCATAAACAAGGACCCGGGGCCTGTACCTCTGTATCTAACCAATGGTGACTTCAGAGGGTAACTGCTGCTGCCTCTGTCCACCTCCCACGTCTCGAATAACTTCACGTTGTGGCAATTCTAACCTGGAACCACACTGAGAAAGGGATTCTGACATTTGCTCCACTCCCCATTTTTTTTCTTGCTCCCAATTTGACAATAAAACACCATTATCTCAAGCAGTACAAAATTCCACAAATTCAGTGGCCTCAAACAACAGAAATTTATTCTCTCAGAGATCTGAAGGGCAGAAGTCTGAAGTCAGTATCACTGGGCCCACATCCAGGTGTTGGCAGGGCAATGCTCCCTCCAGAGGGCCTGGGGAGAAACTGTTTCCTGGTTCTTCCAGCATCTGGTGGCTGCCGGCGTCCCTTGCCTTGTGGCTGCATCTCACTGCACAGTGACTGCCTGCTGACTCGTCTGTCCCTCCTGTGAAAATCTGAGCTTTTCATGAGCACTGACAGGCCTTTCCCCGCCCTGACCACTCAGTCTGGACCAAAGTGGTTGTGGAATTAGTGCTGGGGGGATATCCCTGCTTACAGGCCATGTCAGTAAGTAATACACTCAGTAATTATAACAATTGTTTTTATGTAGCTATTTTATAAATCAGAGCTTCCCAACAGTGTGACCTGAAGTACCAATGCCCTCAGCCTCCTGTAGAGCCTGGTTTTACCTGCAACACTGGCCCTGAGCAGCGTCATCCATAGATCCCCAGGGGCTAAACAATAATGATCCTTGTCTACACCCTTCCATAAGAAGGAGCTGGGAAGCAGCATTCTAAATAAAGAAAACTTGCTCCCATCTATGAATACATTTTTTTTTTTTACCTTTCCTGAATTCAAATATGGATTGAAATGCCATATAATGTGATAAAATGAACAGAGCCTGGAGAGAGAAAGGTTTCAGTTTAGGGTTCTCCTCCACTAACTTACCCTGTGTTATTGTCCAGTCAGGCCATCTACACCCAAGACTCAGTTTTCTCACTGTGCGATGAGGATGGCAGTTATCCCTACCTGCTGAGGGATGATTCACGTGGAACCACTTTCTACACTCTAGGTCTGATACAAGTGTTGGTTATGATCACTTATTGATTTTGAGGTCAGGAATATCAGCCCAGCTCATATAGTGTGATCAACCCCACATCACTGAATTGGAAATTTGCTTCATTGCTCTTTTTGCTAATATTTTGGGGGTTCCCAGTATGGGAGAGGCAGGGCCCCATCTCATACAATTAGGCACCTGTGACACAACACGTGAGAAGGCTTGGCTAGGCTGTAGCAGCCCATGTGTTCCTGAGGCAGCGACTCACAGATCAAGGGAGAGTCAGGGTGGTCAGAGAGTTGCAGCAGGGTGTAGGACCAGCAGCCACGGGGCCAGCAGGAAGGAAGCCCAGGGGTGGCTTCCTCAGCAGGCTTCCTGCCAAGGGGCTGCACCTGCGCCTTGTTCCCTAGATCCTGATGTGCCCTTCCAAACCTAATTCTTTGGCTCCTTCATCAATTCTACAAACTCTCTACCTGCTCCTTCTTCCCTCCCTGCAAATGCCCTTTTTTTTGCTTAAGCCAGCTAAAGTTGGCTTTTCTTGATTGCTAAGACAAACCCAGCGAGAATAAGAGCTTAGACGTTTCTAAAATATAAATCGTATCTTAAATCAAAACAATATCCTTTTAATCATTTTGATCTAAGAAGCTTTATTTTATATAAGAATATTATGTTCCATTGTTTGCCAGACTTTGCCAGACTTCCCTAAGCCACAATCAATTTCTTCATCTGTAAAATGAATTTACTTTATTTGGGGTCATTTTTGGACATGGAATGAGTAATATTAGGAAGATATATATCGGAGGCTTATTTTTTTTGCCAGACATAATCTTATGCATTTGGGATACATGTAAAACACTTAAAAAATATCTAATAAGTATCTGATAAATTTTAAATGCTTTATAAACAACTGAGGAAATAATATTTGAGATGATCATCCTAAGAATTTTAACTGAATAAACAAGGAATTCAAAGCTCTAATATGCTGTGAGTATACAGATCCTTGGTACAGAATCAAAGTGTAGCCTTATAGATGCCATATTTTAACTGTAATTTGGAAAGGCAATCAATGCCTAGATATGCTATTAAATACCTATTATGTGCTCTTAACTGTGTTAGATCAGGTGGATGACTTCCAAAAAGACTCACTTTCTGGCCTCAGGGGACAGAAGACATATATACATGACATAATAACTGAGAATATGTTTCTATTAGACAGCGCTGAAGAAATGGAACAGAAAGCAAGAGTTGTGAGAATGAAGGAAAAAAGAGACCCCTGCTAGTCAGCTGGGCCTCTGGTTGGAAAAACAAAGTGGGTATTTGAGCTCAGCCTTTGGTAGCAATAGGATTTGAAAAAGTACTTTTGTTAGTCCTGAGTGTGAGCCCCTGATGGGATTGTAGCCCTGACTCCATTTTGGTTGGGTGGGACCACGTGACTAGTTCCTGCGGAAAGAGTAGAGAGTGAGAGTGGCGTGTGTAGCCTCCGGGTCAGAGACTGTAACTGCCAGTGTGTCTCTCCAGAGCTCGCTCTGTTTTCCGGCATGGAAATGGCTGCTTCATTGGCTGACTGTAGTATGCAAGACAGAGCTAGCCCCAGGCTCACTTAGGATAGACATGCGCCTCCCCCTCCCCCCGCACCCCCCCTCCCAAAAATAAGCCTTGGTTGTTTTAAGTCACTGAGAGTTAGGGGCTGTATAGTCGCTACAGGTAACTCAGCCTATTTCGACTGAGCCAGCACTTATAGGAGAAAAGGCAAAAGTGAAAGGATGGATTTGGGAACGCAGGAGTCCCAAGTAGGTCCATTCTTTGAAAAGCTTAAATTTGAAAAGAAGTAGATTCTGAAAAAGAGACGAGGCAGCCCAGATTGCAGTGAATTTCACATGTCAGTCTTAGAAGAAGTAGGAACTTCTTTCAGGAGCCAGTGATTGGTTTTGAGTAGAGAGTAGATGGAAGAAGTTAATTGGATGATGCATAGGAAAGAAATGTTCCCTGGGAATGAAAGAAAGGACAGGAATGAAAAGAGCCCAGTCGGGCTACTGCCTGGTGCAGATGGGATGTGACGAGACAGGAAGTTTCCCTAAAATGATGGCATTGCCCTCCTTCAAACCAAAACAGAGCAAAAAAAAATATACGTCCCTCTGGAGAGAATTCACAGATTCACCTCCAGTATCTTAGACACACGGGAAAAGCTCGTGGGCCTTAGATTCCGCGTGCATCATGTTTGAGTTATGGCTCTTGTTAGCCCTGTAATAATGTATTCTTCTTTTTAAAGTGACGCCTAGTAATAAAATCTTTGCTGTAATCCAATTATGTCTGGTAGATTTAAGCAACCTCGGAAAAGATTCAGGCTGAGAAATTAGAAAGATAAGTCTGGCAAAAAGAACACTCTTATGGATAAATATTTTAGAAGGATTTCCTCTAAAAAAAAATATGCTATTTTGCATCTTGTCTTGTTTTTTTTACTTTTAAAATTGGAACTAGTGGTTCTCAACACTTTTAATTTCTTTAAAAATGGCCAGGCGACACATTGACAAGTGCAGAATCCTCAGGTCCACGGCCGAAGGGTTCTGATTCAGCGGGTCTGTCAGGGGGCAGTGGGGAGGAGCCCACGCATTAAGAAGCAACTCAGGACGTGGAGGTGATCAGCAGGTGCCACTGGGAGGGACGCTGTGAGCTCCCTGACTTGCCTGTGAGCGCTGTGTGGGCGGGGCTGTGTTTTATTTATCTTGGTATCCCTGACACTTATAATTCCTCCCCACACGAGGCAGAGCTGTCTAAGACTTGAGGACACAGGCTTTGCGGTCAGACAGGCCTGGATTTCCGTGCGGGCTGCAACACTTACCAGCTCTGTGACAAGATCTGTAACCTCTTTGGTCTCTTGAAAGGTGAAGATGATGACACCTTCCTCCCTGAGGCTTATGAGGCTTGCCTGAGGTTAGATGTCCATACAGCTTGGCACGGGGCCCGAGGCCAGGGATTTGGAGTGAGATTTTTTTTTGGTGCTGTTATGATGGTGTTAGAGCCAGAACACAACAACGCTAGCATTACAATTCCTTGACCAAGGGGGAAAAGTGCCAAACAGGAATTGAAGTTCCACTTGACTAGGGGCTGAGACAGAATCCAATACCCTCCTAAGCTGAAATAAGATGAAAAGGGATTTGGAGAATGTGGTTTAGACCCGCAGGGCACAGTGAGGCTCCCTGCATCCCCAGCATGACAGAAGCAAGAGCTGGAGAGCCCCTCATGGTGACTTGTTTTGAAGGTTTAGTAGCCCATCGATCAGAAAACCCTGGCTCCATTTCGTCTTGGGCTTTAACCAACATTGTTAGAGATTCCTGCTCCTTCCTTCAGTACGGGGGGGAGACAAAGGCATAGAGGAGAGAAGAGGAGGCAGACCTACCTCCTCCCCTCCCCAGGTGCAACAGAAGTGCTCCATAAAAGGCACTTGTTGGGGCTGTTATCAGGTATTAATACCATTATTACCCTAAAATTTTGTGAATGGTGAGAATGGCTGACCTTTACTTAGTGCTTCCTACGTGATCCGTTATGTGCTAAACTTTGTAATTTGTGTCTTAGTGAATCCTTCCAGGTGAAACCCTTTGAGGTTGGTGCTATTTTTATCACCGTTTAGACATAAGGAAAGTTCCAGAAAGGTTAAGTAATTTGTTCAAGCAAGTGGTGTCAAAGCTTGCTGCTGTCTAATGAGCAAATCTTGGGGCGGTGTTAAGAATGGATTTCTAGATAAGCTGAAAATAGAGGGAAAGTATGGATTGCCCTGAGTGTGGGGTCTTTGCTGCTGATTTGGTGCTTGGGTGTGTGTTCAGGGGTGAGGGGGTCTGCATTGCTTTTACCTGATGGGAAACTGCCCACGAAACACAAAACAAACGACAACAGCAACAAATGTAGACGAAGAGCTTACACGATTTTTCTTTAACTTGTGTTAGGAGAAAAATAAGAAGTTATAATTCAAGATTTCCTGTGGTCTTAATTCCAGGCCTCTGTGCTGTGAACAATATGCTAAGTCCCAATAATAGGAGCCCTCTATAAACGAGCTCTCTAGAGACCTCCTGGCCCCAATGGGGCTGTTTAGGACAAGTGATAAAGAAACTGTGTTCTGTAGCAGGAGTGGAAGGCCCCTTGACAGCGTGAATCTTTTTCTTGTTAATGAAGTAAAAGGAACATTTGTACTGGTGTAAAACCAACATCAGAAATGAAAAGCCGTTCTTGTTACTTACCTCGGGGCTGCAAAGGAATTCTCCACTTAGCATGTGAGCTAGGAAGTGATAAGGCAACATCAGGAAACTGTGCCCTGCAATGCTTTGGCAGGAAGGCCAAGAAGAAATAGTCCTATTTTTAAAGGGCTTTTCTACTTCTGATATGATTTGGGCCCGCTTCCTAAATCATCTTTGAATCAGAATAGCAATTCGTTTTCACCCACTTGGCTGGAGTGTTAAAGAATATTTGGAAAATGTTCAGTGAATGCCTTGAGCTCTGTGTAAATAGGCAAAACGCAGTTATTTATGAAAAGAGTATCAAAGAAGAGCTTAATGTTATTCAACTTTTGCTATATTGGGAAGCAAATGCATTTATTACAAAGTACAAAACGGTGGGATTATTGTGTAGAATAGAACATCCAATGGCTGCAACATAGTAGGTATTTATGTATCTGTTGAATGAAATAATGAATAAAAAAAAACATATGAATAGGAGACCTCATTAAAAACAAATTAGAAAGTAGAGCACATATAACAAATAACTACTTTGTACCTACCATTGTAATTTAGTCTTTTACCACCAAAAGAAAGCATTGTTTAATACAGGAAGGCTTGAAATCAAAGATGGAAGAAGGAAGAATCAGCACTATCCGGGTCTCAAGCCCAAGTCACAGCTAAGCCAGCAAACTCAATTTCTGCTAAATCAAGAAGAATAAGCTCAAAAGAGACTTGGGTAACCAGGGATTCTTGGCCAAAGAGTGGATATGCTGGGGGTGGAGGTGAGGCTGGAGTCTAGTAGGTGGGCTGGGGAGGTGGAGTTAGAATCAGGGCCTCGGGACTGGTGGGGCGCACGTTACCTTCCCCTAATTTTCTATGAACTGTGTGGACTTCATTTCTGTTCAAGGTCACCTTTGACACTGGTATCCTGAATTCAGTGACATCGCAATCCTGGATCAGCTAAAGAGCTTTAACTCTTTCCCTCCATTTCCTCAATCTACCACCCGTACAAGGTATTTGTCTGTGTAGCGGACCTTACTGATGGCTTGGCAGAACTCACCTGATGTAATCACACAGAAATCAGTTTATTCATAGTTAAAACTGGTCATCTCTGTTCTTCGAATCTCTCAATTGCTCTGTCACCAGAGACTTCTTGCTGGTCAGTATTTCCCCACATGCTTTCACCTTTCTCTTTCTTGCAGCCTTTCTTTCCCTTCTACTTCTCTTGCCTCCAAATGGAAGTTAGCTCCTTCTAGAAAGTTTTTTGAGTCCTTGCTTTAATCTGGCCCCAGCCCCTCCACTCTAAGCACAGAGCTTCCTCCAGATAAAAACACACACTGGTGTAGACATGTTACTGAGCAAACCAGCTCTCCTGAAAGGAAGTCTGAAGTTGACTCTTAAAATAACTTTTCGACCTTTCTTCCCTCCTCACTAGCACATGAAGACAATGGTGATCTTTGTTAGCTTGCGAACAGTTACCTTCTACTCTTCCAGCTTTGGGATCCTTGTTACTTCAGCTCTTGAGTGTAATGCTGCTTATTGCAAAGTTGTCAGATCAATTATGGTGTCTTTTCACCTTCCTGATAGGAGGAATTTTCTTTGTATTTAAAAGTGAACACACACAAACACACACCTCTTAGGCATTGGTGTTGGACAATGGGGACATATCTTTGATATCTCATTTAGGGTTTGCTGGAAAGGTCCATGTTTTCACTGACTCTTGATGATTTGAACCTGTAGGAATCTAGTATAGGGTTATCAGCTTCCTATTGTTAAGAGTTTCCGAGGGCCAGAGACGCAGGTGACGGCAAGGCCTGCTTCCTTCTGCTGCTCTGATCACAGCCCCTGTGAGGCCAGCTCTGCCTGCTCTCTAATCATATTCCTGGGCTGGCAGGGCAACTATATTTAAAGCTCTTGCTTCAGAGACAGTTGACTATCAAGATCAATTTATCTTCAGAAAGATGGTAGCAGAGTGCAGGTTTACTAACCCAACAGCTACCTTAGGATCTGACAAAAACGAATAAAAGCAAAAATTGGAAGGAAGATATTAAAAACACGCGGGAAAAAAAGAGTCTGGCATAAACTCTACATCCAGATTTAGGAGAATCTGTCCCACGAAATGCAATTTGGACCGAATGGAAGGGTGTCCAAAGGCAGCAACATGCGACACCCCTTCTTGAGAAGGATGTGCTCTGTGCAGGCACCCAGCACTGATACTGTCACTGTCACTGCATAACAAGGGGTGAGACCCGCTGACCAGAGCCTCTTCACTGCTGTGCCACCTCCACTCCTGCCTCTGCTGTCTTGGGGCCCAACGAGGATCTGCTGCTCAAGGAATAAATGCTTTATTTCCTTCCAGCAATGCCTTGACTCTCCACCATGGAGAACGAGGGGGTTAGTGCACATTTAGTCCCCTCAGCATCCCCCTCCATTCACTCTACCCCCAGTGTCTGTTGGCCTGACATTTGCTCTGTGAGGCTTTCGAACGTTGACATCTGGCCTTCTGTGCAGCATAGACTTCTGAATGTGTTCTGTAGGACGATTCTAAAAATGAAAAATTAAAAAACCACTAAACAACATGCATAATTTGACCATGTAAATGTTCACAGGTGGTGCGACTGGACTCACAAAAAATGGATCGTCCACTGGTTTCCCAAACCCATGCCAGTGTCAAACGGATTCTCCTTTCTTCTGCTTCATCTAGTCCTTAAAATAATGCCACGTTTTAGTTTGCTTCACATCTGGTTGTAACTTTCCCTTTCAGCTTTTTGTTTTTCTTGGAGTTATCAATCATATTTCTTTTACCTCATGGATAGAAGAATTGCATGCCTTTTTCATTAATATTGCCTAGAATATTCAATCAGTGATTTTTGGTATTTGTTGAAAGGGAAACAATTTCCTCTCACAAATGTTTTCTTAAAGCTATCTGAGTTGTCATCCCTGTAAATCCTCTCCTTGCAGACTGTGTTAATTTCAGTGTCTTAGAGCCCCACCTTTATTTCATGGATTCCTTCTTACTTATGCAGGGATGTTTTGAAAAATACAGTTTTCTTTTTCCACAGAGAGTGTGGAAGAAGCAAATTTTCTGAGCACATCAATATTTTTCATTATACATGTACACAACTGATAATTTGACTAGGCATAAACTTCAACATTTACATTCATTTTTCCTTGCAAATTTGAAGCCAATGATCCATTATTTCCAGACTTCAGAGTTCTGATGAGAAAATTGTTGGCAATTTGATTTTTATTCCATGTGGCTAATCTCTTTTTAGGTTGCTCCTCTCTGGAAGCTTTTGGATCTTCTCTTTATCTTTGGGGTTCTAAAATTTCATTTGAACCCCTTAAGGTCCACAGGATTTTTCAACTTAAACACACTTTTTTTTTTTTTTTTGAGACAGAGTCTCGCTTTGTTGCCCAGGCCAGAGTGAGTGCCGTGGCGTCAGCCTAGCTCACAGCAACCTCAAACTCCCGGGCTCGAGCGATCCTTCTGCCTCAGCCTCCCGAGTAGCTGGGACTACAGGCATGCGCCACCATGCCCGGCTAATTTTTTAAATATATATCATTTGGCCAATTAATTTCTTTCTATTTATAGTAGAGACAGGGTCTCGCTCTTGCTCAGGCTGGTTTTGAACTCCTGACCTTGAGCAATCCGCCCGCCTCGGCCTCCCAGAGAGCTAGGATTACAGGTGTGAGCCACCGCGCCCGGCCTTTAAACACACTTTTTATCAGACTTAGGAAATATTCTATTTTTACTTTTATGATTTCTTCTCTTTTGTTTTTCCCTCGTTACTCTCCATTGGGAATTTTTTTCTAGATAGATATCGAACCTATTTGTCTCTTAAATTAATTTCTCATCTTTTACATGTCTCCCTCCCCCATTTATCTTATCTTTTTTTGTTGTTGTTTTAAGATCATCATATATGTGAAGGTAAATTAATTTCTAAGAACTTCTTGTTCTTTTTCCTAGTGTCCTCTTTTTGTTTAATAGATGCAATAATGTCTCAGGACAGTCATAATAATAATTTTTGCATCATATTATGGGGGTACAAATGTTGTTAAGGTTACATATATTGCCCTTGCCTCCCCTCCCCCTCAAGTCAGAGCTTCAAGTGTGATTTTAAAAGTTGTCTACTGTTTCCTAAATTTCCTATGTCTTCCAGGCACTTATTCTGTTTATTCATTTTTTTCCCTCCAATATTTAGGAATCCTTGATGGTCCATTCATATTTATAGACCAAGACTAGGTTTATTAATGTGAGTAGCTAATATGGGTCTCCTCTGCCAGTATATTCATTTGTTGCTCTAATAAATATGTCCTTTGTATTGGTTTCTTATGACTGCTGTAACAAAAGTACCACAAACTGTGTAGCTGTAAACTGCAGAGATTTATTCTCTTCCAGTTCTGGCATCTAGAAACCCAAGATCAAGGTGTCAGCAAGGTTGGTTCCTTCTGAGGGTTGTGAGGGAGAGTCTGTTCCAAGCCACTTCTCTAGCTCTGGTAGCCTCAGGTGTCCCTTGCCTCCTAGACAGTGTTCTTTTCCTGTTTGCACATTATCCTCTCAGCAGACGTCTCTGTGTCCAAATTTCCTCTTTATAAAGGCAACGGTCATATCGGATTAGGACCTACTCCAATGACCCCATCTTAACTTGATTATCTGCAAAGACCCTATTTCCAAATAAGGTCAAATTCATAGGTACACGAGGTTAAGACATCTTTTTTTGGCAGGGTTGTGGGGTGCACAACTCCCCCCATAACACCTATCAGTGGGATGTCAATGATGAGGTTTGTGTGGATTAGCAAAGACCAACAGCTAGGCTGGTCAATTCTTAATTGAGAAAGCCCAGACCCATGAAGCCTCACCCCTAACCCCACCTCATTACAGTAGATCATTTAATCATTTAATTTCTTCAGAGACCAGCTCTTTGGTTTTCACCTAGTCAAATACTACTGTGACCAGATGCATTAAGGAAGGGGGAGGATGGCACAGGAAGGGTCCACTTCATTTCTTTATAATTCCAACCTTTCCATTCTGCTTAGAGGTCAGAAATTCCTCCCCTTTCTAATCTTAAGTTACATAAGTTTTTTTAAGGTCAAATTGTATTTTAAAGAAATGTGCTTAAACTGGACTAGATGTGCTTTGTCCAAAAACAAAAAATGCCCTGTGATCTGTTAAGCATCGTGGTGTCTATGCATGTTGTCTGCCTGCCCCTCTCCTTCAAGGGGCAGTCCTAGCTGCTCTTCTGGAGGGGCAGGGCTGTGAGTCGGGACTGAGCAGAGGGTCCTTGTCTGTACACATAAGCCCTGGACTAAACCTAACCCCCATGTCGTAGCTGGTGTGCCCTAACAAGGGGGACCCCATTAGAGGATCAGCATTTGATGGTGCTCGAAGGAGAGAAATACTCTGGGTTAGATGCCTGAAGGCACAAAAGTGACTTGCAAAGTGATTAAGAAGAAGGATTTAGATGGAAGTCCGGACCAGACTGAAAAAAACATGATGGACTTACTTGTTCCTCGAATCCTAGAATGCACCTTTGCAATCCTAAAGAGAAATGATTGAGACAAGTTAAGAAGGGCTACTGCTATTTAAACTGGGAATTAAACTCGGGAACCACTAACTCTAAGAAGCATTGGTTCAAAATCCAGGCAGTTGACCTGACGGTTTAGTTCAAGTTGTATTGGGGCGTGTGCCAAGCAAGGCAGGACTTCATGAGAGAAAACTTTGCCTTTCCAGAACACATCACTCTTGGGCGCCGGAGTCAGAGGCAGAACCCTGGCTTTCCTGAGCCAGGGATTTGCTCTGCGATGATGTTTCCTAATTTCAGAAAACCAATGAACCTTGGAGCATGACGTGCGAAGACGCTGATCACGAAGGACAACTGTGGGGCCCCAGCAAGGTGCCCGATTCCCTCACCCCTATGCGAGGGGCTGGCTTCCAGGAGACCAAGCTGCCCAGAAGAAGAGCGATCCCATCCCCGAAATGGCACAGACACGCTCCTGCCCTGTGGGAGAAAACAGTTGCCCGTCCTTACCTCTCTTTGGGACTATTTTACCATTAGATGAGAGAATAGGCAATCATCAAAAAGCCATTTCAGATCCAAGCCCACAGGGGCTTTCCGAGTGTGTGCAGAGGCAATCTTGGGTGTTTTAACCGTTCTGATAGAATGTTTCGGGGGCATTTTCGTCTGGTTCCTACATTTTCCTTGTGGTAGGGGAGACAGGCAGTATTCTCTCTCTCCTGCTGGGGTAGCATTTCCAGTCTGTCTTTATTTGCTGAACGCTCCTATTCTGCCTAAGTGTGGCACCAGATTCTGCCCCTATCTACTGGCTTGAACAGAAAATTAAAACACCCTCTTGCGTTCCACGTGGCGTGTTTGGTGGTGCAGGCTGTAAACACCATCAGCACCATCAGGCTCTCGGCAGGCGCTGAACACCTCCAGAACTAATGGCTGCTGCAACTTCCCACTGCCCCGGGAAAGGGTCATTGCCTTTCAACTGCTGCGTCACTTTCCATTGCTGTTTGGGGGATGCACGGCGTGGCAGAAGGAGGCAGACAGCCTTTAAAATCCACTGGAGGTCAATGTATTCCATTATATACACAGTGCTGCAAATTCAGTTTTAACCTTTGATGAAATTTGCAGTGTTGGGATTTTTTATGCTAGAGCAGACACAGGAAATCACAGGTGCAACTAATTTCGGCTTTGACTTACAATCACCGAGGGCCCCTTGAATTTTTATATGAAATTCTCTCTTTAACTTGAGTGTAAAGTGTCAGAAGTCTGTAGCTCGTCTCTGTAATGTACATTAATAGGTAATATTGATTTGTGGAAATTATTATAATTACTAGAAAAACAGCTCTCAGCACTTACCTAGTGTTTGGGAAGATTCGAGAGCCCCCTTGTGGCTATAATCTTCCCAAACTGAAAATCGATGGAAAGCTTTTAGCTGGCTTTTCATTGTTTTTTTTTTTTTTTTTTTTCTGCTGATGGGTTTTCCCCCACTCACCCACCTTTCTTTCCTTTTGGTTATATCTGTTTGCTTGCTTTATGCTTTGAATTTTTTTTTTAAGTTTAGATTAGCATCAACATAATATACACCATTTCCATGGAGGATGCAAAGATGGTAGGGGGCACCAAATTTTAAAAGAATTTTAAAAGTTGACTTTTTTCTGATTATCACCAAGAGAAATAATCAGTGCAGAGGGGCATGTTTAGGGAAGTTCCCCAAGGAAGAGAATTACAGTTGCATTATTCTGTTTCTTAAGGGATGTCCCAACTCTGTTTTTAACCATGTATTGATTACACAAACGAAAAAGCTACCTCTCGCTGCCTCAAGCTACATTTAATTTAAGAATCTTTAAGATTGTTTTCTCAGATTTACATATGGTAGCAAAAAGTGGGAAAATAAGTGTCCTCATTTGAGTGTTTTAAAAATCTCTAAGAAATGAATGTTGAAAGCTGTTACCTCTCTGATGCTTCAATCATGCCTGAAGAAAAATATTTGCAATTTAAGGTCACTGTGCTCCACACTTGAATTGATGAAGGGAGCACCCAAGGCAAAGTTTAGACAGAACAAATTGATTTTTTTCTGAGAGATTTAAATTATCCTGCATATATTTTTCTAAATTTCTGCCATCGCTCTATTAATTAGGCAGAACTGCAGCAGCGCTTTCGAGCCTACTGCAGCTGAAAGATCCCATTGAAGGGCCCAATGTAGTCAGCTGGGCTTCTGGAAGGAACTCTTGCTAATTATCCCGAATAAGTGGATTTTGGAGAGAACCCGATTAGGGCTCTGCATTATTTCCAGCATAATTTGGTTTCCTCTAGATGAGTTTGTGCAGTGATAACTGGCATCTAGTCACAAATGAATTGCTAGCCCTGCCTGTTGTTCCTGGCATGGAGAAAACATTACAGATGGGAACTGAAGAAGAAAAAGAGAAGAAGAAATGAGAGGGAAAACCCCTGATATTTGGACCTAGATAGAACACGTGAAGGTGAAAGTCGTCGTGCGTTCCACTTTGTCTTCAATGCACAGGTGTAATTAGCACAAACATCGGTCACATCACCTGGTTGTAAGGGAGGAGATGGGTGCTCAGGTAATGCTGGCCAAGGTGGGATGCTAAGCAACAATCCCTTTGCTCTTTGGAACTGCAGAAAACTTTCAAACTCTCACACTATCCTTCCTGGTCTTATTTTGATATAACACTTCTGCAAGATCCTTTAAGAATATGCATAAAAGGCCACAAAGGTTGTATGAAAAGGACTCAGGATCCATCTTCAATAAGCTCCCACTGGCCACAAACTATATAATTTGACCATCAATAAGTATAATGACTGCAGTGTTTTGAAACTTATTAAAAATATTTAGAGCCATGAGCTTATAATGCTTTTAAAACAAAAACAATCAACAAGAAGCCCCTTTGGAGGACTCTAGGAATGCAACCATTACTTTGAAAACCAGTAAATAAAACAAGTCAAACATTCGTCTGCCATTCCTACATGAACTATACCTCAGAGTGCTAAGTAGTTGAGAAGGGAAACTTTCTCTTTGCAGAAGCACGAGGGTAATAAATGAAAAATGAAAGGATGGCATTAGAATATCACCATTTTGCAAGCCCATAATAAATGATCATCAATGGCTACTGGCATCACAAAGAGAGACCACCAGACATTATGTGTCTCCAGATTAAAGTCCACAGCATTGCCTACTGAAAAATAAGAATTTATTGTTTCAAAATGATTTTAATACAATCTGGAAGAATACCAGAAATATTTTGCCCTTTCTGGCTCATTCTCAGGGGGTCCTCTTTCTCAGTCAATTTCGAAAAGAAAATGAGCTAATATACATATCAGTGAAACCTCCAAACTTGTAGAATAAAGTGCTAATTCCACATTGTCTTTCTAACTCTTAACTATATTAGAGCAAAATAAGAACGTGTGGGGTTATCAAGAGATGACTCAGCTCCGTGAGGTCAGGCTGCCTTGTGCTATGGCACACCAATCCCTAACATAGTGCTTAGCATGAAGTTCATACTCAACAAATGTGTTTCAATAAATGAGCTAAACAAGTACAGGAGCTGAAAAAGAAAAGAGATGTCTCAGCTCCGCTACTCCTTGCTTGTTGACCTTGAGAAAATCCTTTTATATCTCTGAGCATCCGTTTTCCCATCTGCAAATTAGAGTAAGAATCTCTCCTTTGCTGCCTCTGACACAATCTTGTAGTGAGGATAAAATGAAATAATGAGTGAGGAAAGTATTTTGAAAACTTAAAAAAAAATGTTATTCAAGTGAAAAAGCACTATAGACTGTTTTTGAAGATTCATTAACACGGCTTGTTTACGATTTAAAATTGCACTACATGTGGGTAGTTTCTGAGGCTCTGGTGATGGTGGTGAGTGGGAGAATGGTGAAGTGTGAAGTATCTGCACGTATGTCGAGGATCTGCTGTGTACCAGCTACTGCTGGGCCCTTTATGCTCATGATCTTATGCAATTATTTCCACATCCTATGAAACAAGCATTTTTACACTGGCTATTTAGATGGGGACCCTAAGGCTCTCAGAGGTCACATAAGCTAACCAGGTCACACCAAAAGTGAGGTGGATCTCATATTGGAACTGCCATCTTTCTGACTTCAAATCCATTTCCTTTACACTGTCTCTTGAAAAGAGTTTCCGGCATGCTTGAAACTGTGCACTCATGCTTTGTCCAAATGAGTAAAGTTGGGTACTATCCTTAAATCTTCTCTTCCTAAATGAAGGCTTTGGAACAGCCAACTTTAGGATCCCCCAACCTTCTCTGAACACTTTTCTGAGTCTATATAGCATTGTATTCAAAACAAGATCTACTTGAAAGCCAGAAAGAGGACCATGGCATTGCACAGGCTCTGGCTTTATCTGAATTCTCTGGCACAGCTATTTCCTACTTTTATTGTTCTGAGATTACTACAGCGTTTGGCTTCTGGATGCCTCGGGAACGTTCAAAACTAACGCAACTGCAGCTGTTCGCCCTTGTCTCTAATACCCTTTCCTCAGGTGTAAATTTGTTATGCAGTTTTGTGGGTGTGCTGTGCTCAGGAAAATTGTTTCTACAGCTTTTTCAAGCTGTCACTATCCAGAGCATCCTCTGGACTCGTGTGCTCCTGTGCTAAGACAGGACAGAGCCCTGGCCTTGCAATGAATGCACTGTCCCTCTCTCGTCCCTTGCTGCCTCCCACAGGTAAACACAAGCCCCACCCCCTGACATCCTCATTTTGCCTCCAGAGCTTTGAGTTTGACAAAGCCTGGGCTACTGCACCATTAAGTCACAAACTGCATCTCTGAGACAGCCTGACTTTTACAAGAAGATGGAGGAAACTGTCAAAACTGTCATCACGTTGTGAAATTACAGCCATCATCTAAAAGCCTACAGAACTCAAAGGGTTGTTTTGATGACCACATCGGTGAATGCAAGCACAGCACTTAGAATGGTACGGGGGACATAGCATGTACTCAATCAATGTTGGCCATTGTTATTACTAGTTATTGGTATCAATTTTGCTTTCACATGGAACTTTTCCTAGTTAGCTTTGTTCTTAGTCATTGTCTAGGAGATGACTTTTGAGGCACTCTTTGTTTGAGAGTTGGAAAGAAGTAGAATCAGGTTGGGATCTCTTAGGTATTTTGTTTAATATGCTAAATGATTGCCCACTTCTGATAGCAGAATGTAGGAAAATCCAAAAACAGAAGAATCTAGACAGAAGTGTATGTGTGTGTGTGTGTGTTTTACATGCTTGTGATGGTTTAGGAAAATCTGAGACAACGCTGTCAAAGACAGATCTAAATATTGGAACACATGCCTTTGCTCTTAAATATCCTGATTTACGTTTTTTCGTGTCCAAATCGGCCAGCGCTAAACAATTACAATGGAGACACCTCAGCATTTCTGCCTCGTGTCATTCTCGCACTCCCTGAAAGCAGCGCCTGAGAAATTAGCCGGGAAGAGAGCATGGCTGAACACGAGAGCTGATAACACAATCTGAGTGTACTATCTGGTGTTCTGCTTTGCCCGGCTGGGATTAGAGCCTCGAGTGAGACTGAATTGGGCCTTATCTCACTGCGGGGCGGCTCCAGGCGTCAGGTGGATACCCGCATGCATAAACCGCAGCTTCGCAGAGCGCCTGGAGACGTCCTCGTGCCCAAATCCCAGCGACACGGCGCTGAGCAGGGCGCCTCTGAACCAAATAATCACGGAAGTGCCTGAATAATGCATGAGAGCAGGACCCTCCCCGGCACATTGGAAACTGTACTGGGAGGAACTGTACCCAGCAAGATAGCGAAAACAAGCCCCTGGAACACAGCATTCCCTGAAATTTATTCTTGCGGCAGCCACTTGGGGAAAAGGGAAAGCAAATGTGACAGCCACCCGAAAATCGTGGCATTTTAGTGAGTCTGATGCTCATAGGTTTCCTGTCACTATAAGGCAGGGACGTGACAAGACTTAAAATTTCATCTTATTGATAAATACTATCTCTTCCTCTAGGAAATGGGGGGTTGGCTGATCATCACTGAGCAATGACCTGTATCCTCTAGAAGCTTCTTATTTCATGCTTTTGTTTGGTTGGCTCAGCATCATATGTGGCTTCCCATAATTAAAGTTAGCTGACACCGAGACATCGCAGACAGACTGCATCTCAAGAGGCTGTTTCTTCGAGGACTGGCATCGAATATAATGGGGTGAGGGACCTCCATCTTTCTGATCCAGATGTTGGCTTTAATATAGCTGCAGTGCTGATGAGTGCGATCTGATTCCACAAATGTTTAGCGTGTAATTTGACATTCCAGCTGTTCATTAAGTGAAAAATAAACAAAGCTCTTTTGAAAATGTTTCCCCGCCATCATGTCACAAACCCGAACCTGGCTGCCCTGGAATGCCCATCTCAGGCCTGTGTCCCCTGCAGGGCACCCTCCTGGCCCAGCTGTGGGGAGCAGAGACTGTCACACAGCCCTCCCTTGGCTTCCAGGTGGCTTCCATGTCCCCCGTGCCCAAGAATGTCAGACCTCATGGAGTGGCCACGTCCTCTCCTACTCTGATATGTTGGCAGGAACTATATTTAGGCATTTTGACAATTAAATCAGAGTGATTCTCTTGACTCAGGAATTTTCTGTGTAAATATCCATGGCTTAGGATGTTCACTAGATTCTTGTTTATAATAACCTCCCCGAAATAGAATGTGCCTCCTTGTCCAAAACTGGAAGATTGGTCACATAAGCTACGGCACATGCATAATTGAAATATTATGCTCTTATGGAATAACATGCTCTTATGGAAGGATATTAAATAAAATAGGAAAATATTTTTAAGTTAAAAACACAGGCTAGAAAATAATATACATGACGGTCTCAGATCTGTTTATATATATATATTTTTTTTTTCACTGTGGTTATATCTGAGTGAAGTGATTACAAGTAATTTTTATTTTCTTCATTTTTACAGTTCTGCATGTCCCACATTTTTCATAATGACAAGGTACTGCATTTCTAACTGGGGGAAAGACAGTCAATAATTAAAAAAAAAAAAAGCAAGACCAGCTAAATCCAAATTATTCTCCTTCCTTTAAAGTTATCAGGTGCACAAGTAAGGAAAGAGCTGTGACACTTTCTCCTCCTGTAGCAATCTGCTCCCTCTGTCTTGCCAGTGGGCAAGAGTCGAGATCTCTGGGTAGTAAGTAAACTAAAAATGCCTCAGCCACAGGGGGCTGGCTGCTTCCTAAGTCACGTTGAGGAAGGAGGTCACGGCAGCGTGGTGCGACGCAATGCATGGCCTTTGTGGGAGGTGACATAACAACATGAGAGTGTTTCCACTTTCTCCTCACAGCACTGGACATCCTTGGAACCAATTACCCTGACACACACCACTCTCGGCGTCCTCAATTTCTTTGTTACGGTACTTAGCAATCATAGTCTCCAGTTTCCCATTTGTTTAGGACGTCATTCTTAAATTCCCTAATTTATTTTTAAGGCTTGAATAAAAAAGGTCTTTTCATCACTGTGTCAAAGGGCAGTCTGGTTGCTCAGCTCTTGCCGCTGCAATCCCCCACCCCATCAGACACAGGATAAGGCAGACAACACTCTATTGAGATAATGACGAGCGTGCCACACTAAAGAGAGTCAAGAAATTAATTCCATTCTGAACGTTTGGAGAATGACTCCGGCACGCAGCACAGCAGGGCAGAAAGAGCTAAGTTTCACTTTTTAAAAATGCATCCATCCGTTTATGTTTAAGATATATTGGTCTTAAACCATGGTGAGGACCCACACTCTCCTTCAGATGCCCCAAGTCTACGCCTGATGATCGCTCACGAAGTTCTTCATTGAGACACCAAGTTTTAGCAAAACTTGGTTATATAGGGCAAACTCATTTCAAAGTCTTTAGGACAGGAGGAATTAGGAGAAATTTATTCTTTTCCATACATTTCACAAGATCTCAGACTCCCGGAAAGAGTGGCTGATAAATGTTATATATTTATTCATTCCACAAACATGGAACAACTGAACGTCCATGATGTATAAGGTCATGTGTTTTATGCCATGGGGAATCACATGTGAGTGAGGCAGGGTTCCCACTCTCTGGTTGCATAAAGCCTGTTCAAGTGGTCAGACATTTTACTGGCCACCAGGATGAAATTAAAGAATGAGAAGAACTCAGGTTTCAGGGCTGGGGGAGAAATCTCTTCCACTGAGGACGTCAGAGAAGGCTGGAAGGAGGAGTTCCTACTCGATCTGGTTTTTATGAATGCATAAAACTGTGGAGTATAGAGCTATTTATTTTGTTGCTTCATTTTATGAGCGTTAAGCTGGTGGTGGAAGAAATATATTTATTAAACTTCTGTGAACCTAGAATTTTGTAAATTCTTTCATTATGTGTTCTCATTGGGTAGGCAAGTCATGGCCTCATAAAAGTGAATATTTTCTTGATCACCACTGGCAAAGAGAATCTTGTGACTCACACTTCTCATTCCACCGTTCGATGAGGGTACTAGTCCTGCCTCTTATAGACGACAGTATTGCAAGGGAAGGATCCGATAGAAGGAAATAGAGAGGTGGAAAAGTGGTGTAGAGAAAAGCTGACAGTCAGGGAGCGGGAGGGAGCAGTGACAGATGGGTATAAGATATTTCTTGAGTCTGTTCCTGAGTCTGTCTCATCAGCACCCCCAGTTCTGGGCTTTTCCCTTGCTGGTCTCTTACTATGCCTGCTGAATCACTCTTGGTCTGTTCCTCCTTTGGTCCATCTTTAATACTCTGGCTGAATGAATCTTCCTAAATCAACACTGCCTGTTTTAGCAACCCACAGTTGCATTTAGAGCCGGTGACAACGTGGTCTCGACATCCTGTTCCAGCTTATGATGTCCTTTTGATTCATTCACTTGTTAAACAAACAAGTTTGGTGAAATACACAAGGTGAACTTGCTGGTCTAGTCAGGCTTCTCCACTCTCCACTCTAGGTGCATTCTTACGGGAACAGAGAGCTCCCTTAACTGTTCTTTGTCCCCTCCTTACCTCTGTAACTTCCTAATTAATGCCTTTTTCTCCCCTAGCACACCTGTGCCAACAATACTTGAAGGCATTTTATTCTTTTTTTTTTTCCTTATGTTCTCCATATTTCCTAAAGCAGTTCCTTACACATAGCAAACCCTCAGCGAGCATGTGTTAATTAAATGACTTGCTAATTAAAGAAGGGAACAAATTACACAATAAATTGCTCAGTGAAACATAGGTTCTTGAAACAGTAGGGAAGAAACATAGTAAGTTTAATATTAAAAATAAATAAATAAACCTCATCGCAACTAATTACCTGTAATCAGAAATACTCTACTTCTTGCCCTAAGTCTGTGTTGACTGTCCCTCTCTACGTATCATATGCCATCAAATGACAGGTGCCTGAGAAGATTATGTATCTTTTTATCTTTGCATACATTTTATACATTAAAAATAGATTAATTTTAAAGGAGAAAATAAAGGCATATTTATCAAAGGCAATATCAGCCTTATTTATAAAATACATTTAAGAAATAAGTGATAGTTTTCTTTTACATAGCAATCATTTATTGGAAATTGCTGTGAGCAGGACTTTGCAGGAGGTGCTTTGGGACATAAGGCCTAAGGTACAGTTATCAGAAAGGTACTTAGGGGGTGGATGTGGCCAGGGTTTTCACCTGCAAGTTGGAAGTATGGTAAGTGAAGCGGTAAACCCTCTAAGCTAGAAAGACAGGGAAGATGGATGTGAGCCTTGCCCTGGGCCAGGAAGCATAAGCAGAACACCAGTGGGCACAGGAAATGAAAAGACCTCCAGAGTGAGAGAAGTCGTGAATGCCCTTGTGTTATATTAAGAACTTTTTTTTTTTTTGAGACAGATTCTCACTTTGTTGCCCAGGCTAGAGTGAGTGCCGTAGTATCAGGCTAGCTCACAGCAACCTCAATCTCCTGAGCTCAAGCGATCCTCCTACCTCAGCCTCCCGAGTAGCTGGGACTACAGGCATGCGCCACCATGCCCGGCTAATTTTTTGTATATATATTTTTAGTTGGTCAATTAATTTCTTTCTATTTTTAGTAGAGACGGGGTTCTCGCTCTTGCTCAGCTGGTTTCGAACTCCTGACCTCGAGCAATCCGCCTGCCTCAGCCTCCCAGAGTGCTAGGATTATAAGCATGAGCCACCGCACCTGGTCTAGAAATTTTTAATATGACTACTTTCCGGCAGAGCAAAAAGTGGTTCTAAACCAGCCATGGAAAAAATGTGTGTTCTATTAAACAAATGGAACTTTACTAAGCGTTGATGGCCCATGCGATAATTATCAGTTACAGTGATTATTGGACTAACCCAGGCACCTCGTTCCTTCATTTTTCTGAATACACAAGTTTTTGCTGTCATCCCCCTGTAGCTATAAGAATGACAATTCTAAAGCGCACCAAGTGCTTCACACACATTTTTAAGTGGGTTCACCCAAGCTCTCGATGAAGTAGGTGGTAAATGGAAAATCTGTTTCCAAGGTGAATGAAGTCATCTGTCTTTGGGATTGTTCTGGTCCAGGGAGATGGGAAGAACATTTCCCTACTTGGTAGTTTTCATTTCTTTCATGTTACCAAAATAGCTGGTTGTCCAAGATCTTCTTGGGAGCAATGTTATTACATTTTGAGTCCCCAGTGCCTAGGGCCTTAGAACTTGGTAAATAGATGGGCTCAATTAAAGTTTGGAGAATTAATAAATGAATGAATGAATGGATAGATGAAGAAGGGGATAATAGTTTAGTTCTTCATTTTCTCAATATCTGGGGAGAGTTTAGGTTAACTGTAAGGCCAACTATATGAACAAGTGATGCTCTGTCTAGGCTTAGGAGATTGAGTTAAAAGGAACAGAAGGTCCTCTGCCTTGGCCACAGTAGCCCTTGGGTACTGCTAGTCCTTCCTCTGTAGTCTTTGTTTTAGCCATTTAAAAATGATTTTCCCCCTCCATTGCGCTGTTGAACAAATAAGACCTAAAAAATAAAGTTGCAGATTTCAGCAGTACTGAATCCTTTGAGTACCCTCATTAGAGACTGGATTGGGAGTTACAGGAGCATAAGATGATGAGTTTTCATTGTTCTGTAGTTGGGAGAAGATTCATGAAACTGAAGCAAAGCTTGTTAACAATGATGGTTGGTATGAAAAAATGCTCAACATCATCAGTCATTAGAGAAATGCAAATCATCTCACTCACCCCAGTTAAAATGGCTTTTATCAAAAAGGCAATAACGAAAGCCAGTGAGGATATGGAGAAAGGAGTACCCTTGTACACTGTTGTCAGGAATGTAAATTAGGGCAACCACTATGGAGAACAGTATGGAGGTTCTTCAAAAAACTAAAAATAGAACTATCATATAGTCCAGCAATCCCACTGCTGGGTATATATCCGAAGGAGGAGAAATCAGTATATAGAAAAGATATCTGTACTCCCATATTTAGTGCAGCATTATCACAATAGCCAAGATATAGAATCAAAATAAGTGTCCATCGATAGATGAATGGATAAAGAAATGGTACATATACATGATGGAATATTCTATAGCCACAAAAAGAATGAAATCCTGCCATTTACAACAACATGGATGACACTGGAGAACCACATGTTAAGTGAGATAAACTAAACACAGAAAGATAAATCTCACACGTTCTCACCGTATGTAGGAGCTAAATATTCAAAACAGTAGATCTCATAGAGACAGAGAGGAGAATGATGATTATAAGAGGGTAGCAGGGACAAGAGGGATAAAGTGGAGATGGTAAATGGGTGCAAAAATATAGTTGGACATCATTTCTCCAGACATCATTTTTGTAGTTTTCTGTCTGAAAGTAGAAACATAAACAAAAGTAGAAGGAAGAAAATAGAGACAAGAAAAATGATTTAATTAATCACATTTTCAGTTGATATTTCTTCAATAGTTAGGTGCTCTTCAATCCTATTAGTTTATTTTTACTATTTTTCTAACTTTCTATTTTGACCGCTTTGCAGGATTTACACAAACAAATCGTACATGAGATTATGTCTGACCAATGCCATTCCCAAATGCTGTTAGCCACTTGGATCCCCAACCATAAGATGGGACGACTTGTACTTCATCATCATAAATGTTCCACTATACATTTCTATGTTTTGATACCAGTGTTAGTTTCAAGCGGACCCTGTTAGCTAGTAGAACTTGAAGACATTTGGGACTTAATTTTGCTTATGTAAATATCAATGTAGCTAGCTATCATTAATGTAATGCTAAACTGAATAAAGTTTAATTTGAAATCAGGACCATTTTAAGCTGAAGCCAGTTTCAGTCAGCTTTGAGATTATGTAGATTTCCAGTGGAATGGAGGTACCAGAAGCTCTAAGGCCAGTTTTCCCAAGTGAGGCAAAAGCCTCTTCTTCATATTCCAGCAGTTTCCAGTTAAATCTTTATGTCACCAACATTCGTAATTCACAGCCTCCAAATACTCCAACCCTTATGATTATTTTAAAAATCTGGATCATGTCAAATTTGAGACACATAATTGAGATTGAGACTTACCAGTTAATTGCTATCGGCCTTTTGTTGTTGTTTAAATCCTTTTGCGTTTTTTGTTTTCTCCAATTAACAGGGAAATTAGAAATTTTCCATTTGTGGTCTTATTTGACCCAATTCAAAGATCTTTCTGATTTCAATTCTTAAATCATTTGGCATCCTTAACCCACGAAATCATACTATCATTATTATATTTATATATGTATTATGCAATCGTTTTGTGAAACAAAATCAGCCTCTGCTGGTAGAATTGAAATGAGAACAAATCCCAGCATAGGACTAAAGCAGGATTAATAATGACATGTCCTATAATATCCAACAATAGTAACATCCACTCTGAGAAAAACTTTATCGTCAATATTTCCTTATGAAGCCCAGAAGCAGTGCCAGTCATTTTCTGATTTCCCCACTGACCTTTTGGGAAATTTTCATCCACTGATGGAATTGTCATTCCATCACAGTGGAAAACAATGGAGTCATGTAAGATGGTGATTGGCAAAAGCAAGAGCTCGGGCTCATCTGTCCCTGGCAGAAGTTTCAGTAAATTCTTCCTCCTGATTTAAAGGGAAGTGAGTATTACATAAGATTTTAAGGTTTCTTTAGTACATTTCAAAACTGTCTGGTTACCTAGTGGTAAGGCTAGACAGTCAAAATAACAGAATATAGAAAATGCATAGTTTTAAATATTACAGTTCAATTTCTTTTAAAAAGCAGAATAAAAAATACTGCACCTGTAATTTCCTTTTTTTTTTTTTTCATTGCTTTTACTAGATTCGTATTTTTGCAATACAGGTTAGCTTGACCAAGTTGAACAAGTGCTAGGTTGAATTATTCTTATAAAATATGAGATTTTTCTCTTTATAACATAGTTACTATTTTTTTTCTTTTTTTAAATTTCAGCATATTATGGGGGTCCAAGTTTTAAGGTTTCAAATAATGCCCTTGCCCCCCTCCCCCCACAAGTCTGAGCTTCAAGCGTGACCATCCCCCAGACGGTGCACATCTCACTCATTATGTATGTGTATACCTGCCCCCCTCGCCCCTCCACCTGCCCAATACCCAATTAATGTAGTTCCTATGTGTCCACTTAGATGTTGCTCAGTTAATACCAGTTTGCTGGTGAGTATATGTGGTGCTTGTTTTTCCATTCTTGGGATACTTCACTTAGTAGTATGGGTTCCAGCTCTATCCAGGAAAATACAAGATGTGCTATATCACCGTTGTTTCTTAGAGCTGAAGAGTATTCCATGGTATACATATAACACATTTTATTAATCCACTCATCAATTGATGGGCACTTGGGTTGTTTCCACAGCTTTACAATTATGAATTGTGCTGCTATAAACATTCAAGTGCATAGTTACTATTTTTTAAAGTAAGTCAAACCTGATTAAATCCAAGTTCTGTAATTTACTACCAGTGTGACCTTGAGTAGCTTATCTCATCTCCCCAAATCCTAGCTTATTCAACACTAAGTGAAAAAAAGAAATTGTAACATAAACTCACCTCACAGGATTTTGAAATGCGCTTAGCGCCATGAATGGCATCTAATAAGTTTGCAATATCAAGGGTCTTAGGCACTAGGCTACAAGAAAGCACTTGGCATCCAAGTGGTTCAGTAAGTTTATCTAAATAAAATTGTATTGTCATGACTTTTTAAAAAACTTAAAAACTTTTGCCCCCAAATATTTAAAAAAGTATTTTTCCCTAAATGGGATAGTCAGTGATTAGTTAGACTTGGAAGAATGAACTATCTCCTTTAAATCTAATATAAGCCTTCAACAATTTATTCTTTCCTGGTATATTTCTCAAGTTCCTCTACAGGTTAGGCTCTCTTCCGTGGGAATTAGGAAAGTGTTTTTTTTCTATTGACTTCGCCTCTCTATTGAGCTTATTGTCTCCATTGATGCTTAGTTCTCTCACATACTCAAAATGTAACATAATTTTCTTTCCCCTATCCTTTCCTCACCATTCCTTTGAAAGCAACAATAAAATTTCCATACCAAAGCCATTTGGAGAGTTGGGTGACAAGCATTTCTCTTCAACTTAGAACTTGTCCTGATGTGACAGCCTCAATCTTTAACAAAGAAGTGAAGATGAGTAGTGTGAGAAGAAAGGGGCCAGAGAGATTTTCCGCCTCTTACAACTTTCTTTTTTCAGCTTCTTCTTTATGCAAGTTTACAACATCCTTCGATTTAAATTTGCAGGAGGTCTCCGACTTAGGAGGGTTCAAGGTCTGATCTTTCAACTTTATGATGGTGGAAAAGTGATACACATTTAGTAGAAACTGTACCGATGCAACGATTCTGTTTTTCACTTTCAGTAGAATATTCAGTAAATTACACAAGATATTCAACACTCTATTATGCGATAAGCTAGGTGTTAGATGATTGTGCCCCATTCTAGGCTAATGTAAGTGTTCTGGGCACGTTTAAGGTAGGGTAGGCTGAGCTGCGAAGCTTGGTTCTGTGGCAAGTGGACCTCCAAGCTCTGCCCAGACACTCTTGGTGACCAGGTTGGGGCGGGCAGCCCCATTCCATAGGTAGGCTGCTCAAATTCTGAGCAGAATTTTCATTATTTTGAACCAATATTTACTTTCCTTCAGTGCCTCCTGTTATTCTGCCCGTCTCTCAACGTCTCCAGAAAGTTCTTGCTTTCTTTCTACCTCTTTAGGGTTCTCTTGGCCTTTTAAACCAGAGGTTTCCTGATCTCTGTGGTCATTCTGAACATAACCACTTACAAATATATTTCTTTTCAATATTCCATTAGATGTCATAAGAATGAGATAAGATCTATGATTATAATAGCCACAGTACCTGACAATTAATAGGCACTCAATAAATATAAGTTACAATTTTGTTTTATAAATACCCATGTTGTGCTCAGGAAAGGAAAAGAGTTTTGCAATCAAATAGGCCTAGAGTAGATTGCAGGTCAAGTATTAACTTGCTCTAGGATCTTGGGCGATAGTTGTCACTTTTCTGATCCTCTGTGTCCTCAGATTTTGTTAAAAAAAAAAAAATAGTGATAAAACCCACTTGACAAAGTTATGTTAACGACTACCTGTGCTAGCATTCACAGAGCATGTAGCACAGTTCCTAGCATATAATAGGTGCTCAGTTAAGCTTAGTCTCCAAACCCAACCCATCCTTCCCCAGCCCCACCTATGTCATAATCTAGAATAGCAGTACAAAGATATAAGGTTAAGGAAAATTGGGTTTCAGTGTTGCCCATTCTAATTTCATGACTTGGATAAATCACTTAACCTATCTGCATGTTTCCCTATCAAATAATATCCCATCTACTACAAAGGTTTATTGTAAGGATCAAATAAAATCGTGGCAGATGGGTGATAAATTTTAAAATCAGGGTGTTTTTCCTAAATGTAAAATGTTGTTACTGCCAGTAGTAATTTATCAGTGAATAATTGCTGCATGAATGAATAATCTACTCCTCCCACCCCAACCCTCCCCTCCGTGCAGCTGGGAGGAAAAGGCCAGCGAACTTAGCATTGAAAACCAGTCCATACGTGAGCATGGAAACACATGCACCTGGTAGGCACAAATCCAGGCAAACCATCCTACATGAACATGTAGCAGAAGAGCCCATTGACTCAATGCTGATACAAAATTGCGGAAGTTCAGAATCCCTCTGTGAGAGTTGCCCGACGACTGACACTGTCCCTCTGATTTCTTGCAGGAATTTCTATTACATCACAATGTTGCGGGACCCGGTGTCGCGATACCTGAGTGAGTGGAAACACGTGCAGAGAGGGGCCACGTGGAAAACCTCCCTCCACATGTGTGACGGAAGGAGCCCCACCCCGGATGAGCTGCCTACCTGCTACCCTGGGGACGACTGGTCTGGAGTCAGCTTGCGGGAGTTCATGGATTGCAGCTACAATTTGGCCAACAACCGCCAGGTGCGCATGCTGGCCGACCTCAGCCTGGTGGGCTGCTACAACTTGACTTTCATGAACGAGAGTGAACGCAACACCATCCTGCTGCAGAGCGCCAAGAACAACCTGAAGAACATGGCCTTCTTCGGGCTCACCGAGTTCCAGAGGAAGACGCAGTTTCTCTTTGAGAGGACATTCAACCTCAAGTTCATCTCCCCCTTCACGCAGTTCAACATCACGCGGGCTTCCAACGTGGACATCAACGAGGGGGCCCGCCAGCGCATCGAGGAGCTGAACTTCCTGGACGTGCAGCTGTACGAGTACGCGAAAGATCTCTTCCAGCAGCGCTACCACCACACCAAGCAGCTGGAGCACCAGAGGGACCGCCAAAAGAGGCGGGAGGAGCGCAGGCTGCAGCGGGAGCACAGGGGCCACCGGTGGCCGAAGCAGGATGGGGCCGCAGAGGGGACTGTCACTGAGGACTACAACAGCCAGGTGGTGAGATGGTGACCCCCTGCCCTCTCCTCGCTCTCTCTCTGGGAGGGGGAGGATGAGCCGGCACGTTGACCCTCTGTTGCATTACCTTGGGGAGCACTTGGGCCATGCTGAGGACATCTGGCTGTATGTGCCTGATGTGGACACCTGCTTCCTCTTTGTCTTCATTTTTATCCAGCTGGAGATTATCCGTCTCGTTCTTTTGTTTTTCTCTGCATTTTTCAATCAGTGATGTGAAATAGGGTGGGACTACGTCCAGTAGAGCCCGGTTTGGAAGGTCAAGGAGAGAAGCATCAAAAAGGAAACATTCCCGGAGATCTCTGCGGTGGCAGAGGTTATAGTTTGGGTTAACTGGAACCCACAGAAGCTCACGAGAAAACCCAAATGACGGCTTGGACGTTCTGCTGAGACTGGTCTGTTACATACTGTCTCTGTCCTGAGAATATTTAAAGAGAGAGAAAGGGAAGAACATTTCAGCCCTTAGATGAGGTTTTATGGCAACCCCTGCTTGGCCGTCGGCTCTCCTCTTTGAACTCTATTGGATTGCTATTTAAAACAAAAGTAATGTGTTTTGTTGTTGCAGTTGTTTTTAAAGAAAATGACCCCACTGTTGACCATTGCTAGAGACCCACATCCTAAGCCATGCTAACCCCGCTCCCCCAATCATTTAGGGAACAGGGAGTGGATAAAGGACAGGGGAGGTTGTGGCCCCTGAGAAATGAACATTGGTGGGACATTTAGGGCAAAACTTGCTTATTTGCTGATGCCTAAGGAAATCACGCTTTACCAATTTTTATTTTCAACGTGAGTAATGACTGACAAATTAAGGGAGAGAAAAATTATCAGGAGGATCAATATATGTCTAACATTTCCAAACTGGCTGCAGAACCTGAGTGTTTAAAGGAATATTCCAGGGTTTTTAACCTCTTTAGAGCAGTCTTCTTCTCTGATATGGTCCTGCCAGGCTTGAAATTCTGCTACCACAGAGGAAAAGTTGTTTAAAAAGAGCTCGACCATGCTTAGGCAGCATGTATAAAAATATATATTCGAGGTCACTAAATGAATAATAACTCTGATGTAGGCCAGGAGACATGGAACACCATTAATGGGACAGTTATCCCAGGAGTTGAGACAGACTCTACCTCCCAACATCGTAACTATCTCCAGCCTGATAACTTTTTGTTTTTCTACATGATCTTTACGTGTTGTTAGACTGTGGCAACCGCCAGCAAATCAGGCTAGGGTGTTTAAAACTGGACCAAAAAATGTGCTGCATTGCCAAGTGCCCCTTAGAGTCACCCCTTCCCAATCACAACTGCCATCACGAGAAATTTTTGAATAATAAGGAAGAAGTATGGAAGGGGGAAGAGAAAGCCTTTGCAAGCGTTTGTTAGGCAGATCAGAGCAGGTGGAAAGTTTCACAACAGATTGATCTGATCAATCCCTTCAAGGAGCTGAGGGCAAAATGAGTGAAACTCCTCAATCAGATTGAAAAGCCTATTTCATTGATATCCCACATGTTTGATGTTTAAGCCAGCTTTGCGTAAGCCACTTCTCAGCCTCCAGAATACTCTCTCTGGGATTGAGTCAGTCAACCCCTAAGCATTCATGGATTGTCTACCTGCACGGTGGGGGCTGGTGGGGGGAGCAGTGTCTCCATCCAACAGAGATCTGGAGGAACTTCCCTCACTGCCCAAGAGAAGACATTACTGGGTGGTTCCCTTGGGCCAAGAACCAAGGTTGGCCCTTTTCTCACCTTAAATACATTCTGCACAACAAGGTAGGTATAGTTAGTCCCAGTTTCTTAGATGAGAAAGGTGGAGCCCGCAGACAGTAAGTGGCTTCCTCGCAGATTGCAAGCTAGGTCCAGCTGACTGCAAGGTGCAAGCTCTTTTGTAGTCCATCATGTTGTCCATATGCGTTAAGGGCTCATGCTGCCTAAAGCTTCCTGCCAATCATGCAAGAAGCCATCTGTTATTGCACAGAAGTGTTTTTCTGTAACCCATGTGGGTGGCACAACTGTGACAGCAACAAGCTAACAGCACTGACCCAGCACTGTGCTGCCTTGGGTCAGGACTTACCCCGGCCATGTCACTGACCCTTCAATGAGCTGAGAGAGTGATGACTTTTCAGGCAGCTGTACTTCTTAAGCCATACACAAGGGTGAGTTTTAAAAGGGGCCAAGTAAATATTGCCTGTTAGTTGGTAGAGGTTAAGCTCACGAAGTATTTGTGCGTCCCCTTCTGATGATTTGTTCCTAAAGTAGGGAGGGCAGGAGGATTGTGGCTGGGATTCATGAGCAGCGCTCTCTCTCTCTCTCTCTCTCTCTCTCTCTCTCTCTCTCCCTTCACATTTTGTTCTTAGGATCTAATGTTCTGCCTAGAATAGCAGGGCTGCAAATTATCCCTCTGCCTGCCACTGTGACACACTCACACGCATGCACACACAATAACAACCCGGTGTTTTGTCATGTGGAAAATCAAAACAAGTTAGAAAGCACTCGAATTGTTTCTTTTTAACTCACTTTACATTTTTGGCAGGGAATCCGCGCATAGCAGAGACTTGGAGGCAGCCCCTGCTAACTCCACACTGTTCCTTAGGCACCTCGGGGCTCCTATCAAAGGCTCCCCCTGCCTTCTGCTGAAGGTGAGTTGTGTGGTTCTCCACTGGAGACCGGGTGCCCGGATGCTCACAGGAGAAACCAGCTCTTTGTGTTGGCCCAAGGCCAGTGTAGAGCAAATTAAAAAGACCGACATGGGCTTCCTCCCTCATATCATTTCATTCTAAAGCAGTGAGCTTGTCATATCCCTGGGGTACTATGTTGATCGAAATGGAGAGGTAGGGAAGCAGTTTGTTCTCTGAAAATTGACTGCCCACCTACACGCGGAGTGATGCCAAGGAAGTGATGCCAGAGGAAGGCACCTGGGCCTGCGGGTCCATGGAAGTCAGCAGCCTGAAGTCTCAAACCAAGTCACCTCCACATACATTAGTGTCAAAAGTCTAAGAAGAGGCAAAAAAACAAAAACAATAATCCCCAGGGGTTCCTACATCTTATGAACTCCTATAGTTCCCAGATAGATGTTCCTTCCCTTTTCTTGGCAATGGCAATGCCAGTGATCACACTGGGATGAAGTGTCTTTGTGTACATGTGTGTGCCTGTGTGTGCCTGTGTGTGTGTGTGTGTGTGTGTTTAAATTTTATTAAGGACTAAGATATACACTATTCTGTCTCCTTCTAGCGTTTGGGACCTGGAGAAAACTACCCTGAGAATTCTCTGGATACTTGCCCCAATAATTGATAATATCAGCAATCAGTGTCAGATAGCAGTGAGCGATATCATGTGTTTTATTAAAAATTATAAAGACTTGTTTCTTCTCATCTAAAGGAGGTAACCTTATCATGAACAGTTTGATCAGAGGTTTGAAATATGAGGATGCCATTTGGTCATGCCTTTAAAGAAACTTTTTCAAAAGTCTGAGTGGAGATAGTAAAACTATTGAGAAGAAAGTTGCCAAGATAGACCTAGCAAGGAGGTTAGAATAGATCATTAAAATTAAATATGAATGTATTGGGTAAGATTCCCATTTAGTGGTTTTAACAGAGAAACTCAAAATAAGTGATTTAAGATTGAAGTTCTTTCTCTGTGATTGAAAGACAAACTGGTTTGACAGCCCTGGTGTGTGACATTGCAGAAGCCCAGGCCCTCTTGTTGCTCTTTCATCTTAAAGTATAGCCTCTGTTTCCTGGACCAAATGGTTGCCACAGCTCCTGCCATCTCATGTACATTTCCAACAGGCCAGAGGAACTGAAGGGAAGTTGTATATGTTGCTTACAGTCACATCTCATGGGCTAGACCCTAGACATTAGCCACATCTAGCTGCAAAGAAGGAAATGTCTTTACTATTGGTTGCCACATGCCTTGATAAGTGTGGAGGTCCTATTATTAAAGAAACAGTGTGAAAATACTGATTAAAAACTATCATTATCCAACACAAAAGAGAATCAAAAAACATTTCAAGTCTTTTCACTGTCATTTATTTCATCATATAATTTGCAAAAGATAGGATTAAAATTTGTCATTTTGTATAGCATTTAATGGTTTTCAAAGCATTTTTATATTTAGTATCACATTTGATCTTTGTTAAAATCTTGTGTGTTAAATACGACCTCTATTCATTATTCCATTTGACAGTTTGGAATGGAGATTCAGACATGCTGAGAGATGTCTCAAAGATTCTAATTTATTAGCAAGAAAGTTGCTCAGAGCCCCAGTCTTTCGACTTTGTAGCATTTCCTGCTATTTAATGCTACTCAGCACCAGTATGGGACTGGCAATTGCAAGATGAAATCTAAATCTTTATGGATTTATATCTTCCCTTATCTTTTTGTGGAACTGCAGTGACTTGGAAAGTGCCAAAGACTGGTCAAGTTGACTCTCAGCCTCCTGCCTCCAGTGAGGGGTCTTTTTTTAGGAAAGAAATGTCCAAGAAATGGGCCATGTTGCAGGGGAGACCAAGAAGCACTCAGACTCAGGGGAGACATTGAAACACTTCTAGCTGGGTGTCCACCCCATCCGACCCCAAACCCATTCAAGATGAAGGCTGAGGGAATGTGCTCGCCATTTCTTAGGGAAGCTCAGTGTTAGAAATATTCAGAATCAGTCGCTGCCTGATTAGCAAAGCTTAAGGGGTGATCGATATCACCCCTATTAAAAAAAGTTTCCCTTTCTCTACTTCTTCTTCCCAGCTCCCTGGCATTTTATCAGTAATGTATTGCTTTAGTCCGCAAAGGTTTAATTTGGTGTTAAATGAGTCCCTTTGCACATTCGCTGGAGAGAGGAAATGCTTTAAGCTGTCATAAGCTAGCATCTTCACGCAGAGAGTTTATCTGATTTCTTTCCAGCCGTGACCTCTAGCTGAGAGGAGAGTCCTGTATAATGGGATCACTTAGAGATGGGAGGTTAGGGAGAGTAAGGGTAATTGTAGAGGAAAGTGGGCCTCCCTCCTGAAAGGGAGACAGATCTTTCCAAAACTAAACACATGCCACGCAATACTGAAAAACAGAAAAATAACTAAGATACAGTTTTTGTCCTCGAGAACAAGGGCAGGCTGGAAACGTGTGGACTGTAATTCTTATTGCTATTTGAAAGAAATAAATGAATGAAGATGTTGAGACACGAACAGAGCATTGGGATGGTTTTAGGGACTGCAGGCTGATTGAGCTGGAGGAGTGGGATCAAAGAGAAAGCTGGGTTGAACCTGGCAAGAATACCCTGATCTGATCACAGCTGTGACTCTAAGGTTTTCCTTTCCCATAGTTTTTGTGCTTCCACTCATCACCAGAACCCCAGCTGATCTCTCCAGGCTGGGTAGCAGGGCTGGCCAAGTCTGGGGATTCTACCCATTTTGTGTCATCTGGGGAACATGCAATGTGTTCTTTCTCCAGGGCACTCTTGGTTTTCTTTCCCATCCTCTCCCTCCATCTCCACTGGACACTAGCCAATGCCTGCTCTTCTCTCACTGCATTCACCTGGACACATCTGAGCTAATTCCCTGAAACTTTGAATTAGCCCTTCCGGGCCAGTGGGCGGGTTCTGAGACCTGTGTGTTTTGTAGCCTAATGGACAGAATGCACACGGACCCATCTTCGCAGCATGCTGACAGAAGCCACCTGCCTTGCAGAGGTGCTGACATTTCCAGATGACTGGCCTCCCTATAAACACCAGCAACACCTGCAAGACAAAAGTCCCTGAACTTCCAGGCAAGGACTCAAGGTAACCTAATAGTACTCCGGATCTGAGAAAGCGGATGCCCAGATGTTTCTTGAGCCTGTGTTCCAAGATGTCTATGGAAAAGACTGCGACTGTCATCTGTTGGTGCACTCAGTGGAACCTCTGTGAGCTACACGTTCTGCTGCACTATAGGAACTCATCAAAGGGCCAGATTGCAAACCCTCGGTTGTTGGCAGGGAAAGTGTTCTGAGGAGCAGAGTTTTGTGTGATTTGGTCATTGTCACATTTGTCTCCCTCTTTCTTGTCATTTTTTTTAATCTTGTGGTCATCTTTTCTTCTCTTTTTTTTCTTCTGGAAGAACTTTCTGTGTTTTGATTGCATTATTTTTCTTTTAATGTATCAGCTCAATGTTGGAAAGAAAAATCTGGACTTTTATCTGGTGCCCCATTTTAGATGTAAAGATAGTTATTCAATAGATAGTAAATTATTTCTCCTAAGAGATATTTCCTTTTGTTTCTGTACAATAAGATGTATGAACTCAGTTACTAGGAAATTGTATTGTGGCATTATCAACCTTTATTGCTATTTAAAAATGATAGTTTGTAGAACTGAGGATTTCCATTGATGTGAAGCACAATTTAATGACTAAGTTAACATATTAAACTGTTGTGATGTCAAGAACAATTGTTTTCCCCTGTGTTTTTGTCAGAGACATTTTTGCAAAGTGAAAAGAGTTGGTTAAACACTTTAAGGGATTTATGGAAATTGAATCCGCGGGATCAGCTTTGTCAAACTCTGAAAATCCATGCTTTGGATACAAATGTGGTTATTGGATGTGAAACTTTAAAAGCCATAAAAGACAAAGAAAATATGGATTGAAACAATTTAGAGTCTCTGGGGCCAGGGAGGATTTCATAGACTCTCAAGCACATAAAGCTTCTGAAACCACAGTTATCAATGACCCTCTCCCTCCGGGCTCACCCCTGCATGTTGAAATCTGCTGTGAAATGTGGAAGGGCCCCTTGGAGAGGAGAAGATGAGATTAATCTTAGAGAGAGAGTGGTGGGAGAGATGCAGGGATTGGAGCAAAGGAACCAGGAATTGAATCTAAAAGAAAGAAAGAGAAAAGGAAGAAAAGGAGGGAGGACATGAAATAGAAAGAGAGAACAGAAGAAGAAAACCTAAAACAGTAATGAACACTAATATGGGCCTCTTCACAGTTTCTATGTAGAATGCTTCAATATGAGAACTTTTAAAAATAACTAGATCCTCAATCGATCAACACCTATGTGCACATACGGAAGTAAAGCTCAACAGAAATCAAGCAGGTGGGAGTGGGGAGGAGGGGATGGGTAAATTGACACCTAATGGGTACAATGCCCACTCACTGGGTCATGGACACACTTGTAACTTTGACTCAAACTGTGCAAAAGCAAATCATGTAACCAAAACATGTGTACCCCCATAATATTCTGAAATAATGAAAATAAAATAAAAATTAACTAATTCCTATATTATTCCATATATTTAAGCAAAGAAGAAGAAAATTCTAGTAGAGAAAAAGTTCATTCATTCAAAATTCCCTTGAACTATGCAATTTATCATTTTTTTTTTCCCCTTTGGTGGTGTGAATTGTGGATTCCTCTCTTGCTTATGGATGGGATTTGTGACCTTGGAAAAATATCCTTTGACCATGTCCTCCCATCTAATGGGAATCATAAGCAAAGGGAACTTGACTTTAGAACAACAGAAGTAGCCACAGGAAAGGCTTCAAAAGAGGGTGAAATTAAGCACTCACGACACATGGCAGGTACACACACAAAGAGTGGGACAGTTTGGGGACTTTTGTTTTCCAAGAGAAACGTCAGATAAGAGAAGGACCTAGGAATCCTAAGGTGCTCCTCTTTCCCTCTACTCACCTTGAAAATGGTGTTGAAAATAAGATTGAAAAAATGTTGACAATATTATTAAAAATCTACTCTCAGTATAATACTGTTTTGCTCCCACAGATCAGTTTTCATATCAAATATAAACTTGCAAATTAATAGAGCATAAAACAATCCAACATAATTATTTCTTTATTTTATAAACATTGTCAGTTTTTTAATGATTACAGAGTAATACACGATATTAGATAATTTGGAAAATATGAGGTACTTAAAAATCCATATATTATAGAGCTAAACTCTGAGATTGCTTTGATCTATTTTGCATATATTTTTATGCATTAGCAATTAGAGTAAAATGTTAAATAGCCAATGTTTTAGGAAATTGCAATCATACAATCTATGCAGTGGACATATGCATATTAACATCTTAGTTACCATTCTTTGAAAACATAATCTTAATGGCTGCATGTAATTTAACTATCCCCATATCTGTGGCCATTTTGGTCATTTTTAATTTTTCTGCTAATATAACTAGCACTGAAATTAATGTGTTTATACACAAGTAACATCTATGCAAGTGTCTTTGTACACCTGTTAGGGATAGGACTGTGGACCACTGATGTATCTTCCCAACAATTCAGAAAGAAAAAAAATTCAAGATTATCAAAATTACATAGATGCAGCTAAGTGAACTGTGAAAAATTTGAGAAATAAGTCATCTATATAATCAAAGAAAATTATATGTATCTCTCTAGAAGCAAACTCCCCACCCCTCCCTGTGGCCCAGGACTGAAGTGCTCATTCTTCCAGATGTTGGAAGCTGCTGTGTGATACGTCTCAGCTGAGTCTCTCTCAAGGACTTGTCCTAAGGTCATTCTACCTTTTGGGGCCGGGTCCCATCTAATGATGCTGCTATGGAGATAGAGGCCAGTTCTTGTGACTAGCACCAGCTCTGAAGGATCATTTCAGCTCCAAACACCCTGTGGGCTCAGCTGAGGACTTCGTTGCCAAGCATCCCAGTTCACGTCCTTCTTCTGCTTCCCCCACGGGAGATCCCAGTCGACTTTCTGCACACATATCTCCTTCACAGACTGCTTTCTGTAAAACTAAAATGTAGAGTTGCCAGAGAACCCTGAGTTCTAGCCTTCAAGCCTTCTGCCTGAGTCTCTTCTTTGCTCTGGCACCTGGAGATTTGCCTTCCTCTCTTTTGAGCTCAGCTATGTTTTTCAACGTTATTTTCGCGTATTTTGTCCAACATTTCTACTTGTTTTGAGCTGAAAGAGGAATCTGTGTTAGCTCAGTTGGGCAATTCACCTGAAACAAGTCTGCTCTTAAATTAAAAAATTTTCTTCTAGTCCATATTTCTATTGCTTTTGCATTTTTTGGCACTTTATCACATTCCTTCCAGATTTTCCTGAATAACTCTAGATTTTCCTGAATAACTTTCACTCTTTTCCTACTTTGGGGGACTTTGCTCTCTGTTCATGTCTTGCATAAACTTTCTTATTTGCATTCAATCCCTTTGATTTTTCATTTTCTATTTATGCTTATATTTTATATATTTTACCTTACCTTAATTTTAGTTCTCAATTTTTAATCTTACCTCTATGGTTAGATTTTTCATCTAGATTTTCTTTTTTTTTTTATTTATTGTTTTCAATCCTTAATTTAATTAGTTTAGTTTTTATATTTTATTTTAAACCTCTTCAGTTTCATCTATCTCTTAATGTTTGACCTTTAATTTTTTTCATAGCTTAAACTCATTTTTCTATCAAAGTGTATTTCAATTTCTCATTGTTGTTTGTAGCTTTCCGTTTTCCTTTATTTTGAAGCAAACTTATTTTTTTTTTAATTATTTTTTTTTATTTTGGCATATTATGGGGGTACAGATTTTAAGGTTTCAATAAATGCCCATTTCCCCCCCTCCCCCCAAAAGTCTGAGTCTCCATCATGACCATCCCCCAGATGGTGCACATCTCACTCACTATGTATGTATATACCCACCCCCCTCCCCCCTCCCACCTGCCCAATACCCTATTACTGTAGCACCTATGTGTCCACTTAGGTGCTACTCAGTTAATACCAGTTTGCTGGAGAATATATCTGGTGCTTGTTTTTCCATTCTTGGGATACTTCACTTAGTAGTATGGGTTCCAGCTCTAACCAGGAAAATATAAGGTGTGCTATATCACCATTGTTTCTTAGAGCTGAATAGTACTCCATGGTGTACATATACCACATTTTATTAATCCATTCTTTGATTGATGGGCACTTGGGCTGTTTCCACAGCCTTGCAATTATGAATTGTGCTGCTATAAACATTCGAGTGCAGGTGTCTTTTTTGTAGAGTGTCACTGGATCATTTGGGTAGATGCCCAGCAATGGGATTGCTGGATCAAATGGTAGATTCACTTGTATCGAGAAGCAAACTTATTTTATTTCTATAATTTTTAAGCAATATGTTGTGCTCAGATAATTCCACCTACACAATTTCTACTTTTTGAACTATATTGAAGTTCCTTTGGGGCTTGGCGTATATTCAGTTCTTATAAAAATTTCATGGATACCTGAAAGAATATGTATTACCTTATTAAATTACATATATAATACAACATAATACAATATAATATAGAGATAGCTAATATAAATATATATGAATTATACATACAACTGTATATTAATATACATTCCTGTATATAATCATTTAAATTGTGTATGTATATGCACACATATGTACATATGCACACATATATATAAAGTATGCTTAATTTATTAGAGATAAAGTATGTACAAAAATCTCTCACTACAGTTGTATTAGCCATTGATAACAAGTTTTAGCTTATATATTTTGGTGATTTGTTATTTAGTGTTCATGACTTCCATATTCTTCACTGGTGAAGCTTCTATTCTCAACAAAAAAAATCTTTCTATGTCCTTTAATATCTTTTGCTTTAATTTTTTCTCTCACTGTTAGTATTAATTTTAAGGTTTTATAAGTTATGAGTAACATGTAGTTTAATTCTTTGTCTTTTAGTTTTAGAATTGTTATAATTTATAGTTTACTGCTTTCTGTTGTTTTCTTGTTTTATGAGTTCTACTATTTATGCTTTCTTTCTGTCCCAAGAGGCTATGATTTCTTTGTAATCAATGTTAAGAATGCAACCACATTTATTTGACTTCCCTTTCCTTTATGTAATTTGAAGATGTTCACATTTATACGATTCCCTCCTCCTGCTTCCAATTGCTTGTTTTAATTATCTGGAGTAACAATTCTGGATGGGAAATAAGCTTGGGCTTTAGATTTATATTTTTGTTGTTGCTGCAACTATTCTCATGGTTAACGTTACAACTATATCAAAAGGAAGGAGGTGGGATGGCAAAAATTCCGCAAGCTGAAATCTCTCATCCCCATCTGAAAATACTGAGTTACTTTCAAAGTCAAGTCCTCACAGTTCCGGGTGATGCTTGCAGGTATCTGATCATTTAAATTATTCAAAGAGTTATTGCATGTGAAATGAGAAAACATGGAGATAAAGAGGAAATTAGGACCTCACAAATTAGTGTTTGGAAGCTATGAGGACAGCTTGCTTTCACACTGTCACCAGTTCTTGTGAATAATGTTTGTTCAGTGAGAAAAAAATAAAGGAGTGAAAATTGTATCAGAACTATAGAAATACAACTGTTTTCGGGTCTAATTTGTGGCCAGCTAAGTCCATCACAATATGTACAAGGCAGGGGAGGAAAAAAGTGACTTTCTGTAGTATAGAGTATGATTTTTTTTCTACATTTAAGAATAGGGAGGGGTAAATTCACACCTCACGAGCACAAGGCACACTATCTGGGTGATGAGCACACTTACAACTTTGACTCAAACGGTACAAAAGCAATTTATGCAATCAAAATGTTTGTAGCCCGGTAATACTCTGAAATTAAAAAAAAAAAAGATCTAAAGGAAGAGAGAAGAAACAGAATATAATTTTAAGCTATTTCCATGTAAGAACATAGTCAATTTTAATATTAAGGTAACAGTTTCTGAATAAATATAACAAAGAATTTTTTTTTCTGGAAAGCAAAGATAGTGTCTTCACAAATCCATGGTGCTCACTGGATCCAGGGCACAGCCGGGTGCTAATGTTCTCCCCTGCTTGTTTCCATACCTACAGGTGTTAGACTACAAGAAGTCATTAAATCCTTGCAAATCAGGGCATCGCTCCCAGGAGCCCTGCCAGGAAGCCTGCCAGTTAAGTTTTAAGCAAAAGCATATACATTACTATTCTTCTAAAAAGCCACTGCTGCATCACGTGTGCAGATGCAAATCACCTCCAGGAATCTGCTGCCACCAGCTCCTGCTCACAAGGTTTGAGCTCAGTCGCCACTGGAGGAACCACACACCCCTGCTAATATTTTCATTTTCTTTGCTGTCTAAAAGCAAAAGCCATCCCTAGGTGAGATTCTGAAATTTGGAAAAGATACATAATACATTCAGCTGCACACCATGATGTTGCACGTCTTGGTGTTATTAATTACCAGTTTTACTAAAAGTCCTAGATTTCATTAATTCTCAACAGTTCCCAAATGCAGATTATCAAGATTATCCCTCCCATGATAATTTCTACGACTCAGTAGAGTATTAGTATAGATTATATAATATCGTCACCACGTAACTCCATAACTCCATAATATCGTAACTCCATAACCCAGAATGATGATATTTTAATGTTTTCACTGTCTTCTTCCTTCCTTTCTTTTTATGATGCTTTTTCTTTCTATCCTAAAAACATTCACTTAGCGTTTTTTTTTTGTGTGTGTGTGTGTGTGTGTGAGCCAGGCACAATACAAGGTATTGAATTTAAAAGAATAGCATCCTTCTAAGCCAAAACACTTTAACAATTTTAGTAATTCCTTGCATACTCACAAGCCAAGTGACAGGTATTCTAGAAAAGACACTTGCCTTGCCCCCCACAATAGCCTTAGGGAAAGTCTCCACCCTCAACTATCTGAACCCACACACCCCACCTTTCTTGTCCCTTGTTGTGCACAATTTATTCTGTAACAGTATTTTGCTTTGTGTTCAGATGCTCTTCCTTTCTCCGTGTGCCATGACTCACTACCACAACCAGCTTTGCATCGCTCCATGCCTAGCTCAGCACCCAGCCTTCCAGCTCCTACACACACCTGAGTTCCTGATGCCCCAGGGTTGAAGGTCGGGTGTATTCTTGCCCTCTTTCATCCTGTATTCTGAACTTAAGATCCTCAAGGTCAAGAACAATTTCTGCCTGTTCGCTATTGTTCATTTGTACTGAGCCTGGCACATAGAAGATACTCAGTATATATTTGATGAATGCATTAGTAGGTGAAAGAATAGATGAGAGAATAAATCTTACACTCTTCTTGGGCAAGCTGAACAAATCCCATAGTGTTCACAATGACCTATCTTCTGATGAGTCCCAAATAGACATCGCTCCCAGGTTGCTATTGTTAATGAGCTAGTGAGCACCTGCACCTAAACATCTTCCACTCAACTCCTCAATTCAACTTGACTGATCCCAAATGAAGCTCATTATCTGTTCTTTTACCATCTGAAAATTTTTTTTCTGTATTCCCTTAACCTCCACTTGAATAATGATTTGTACAGCTCACGGGGTCGCACAAGGTAGAACCCCAGTCACCCTATCTCTGGTTCCCCATCCTCAGGACACTGTCTCCAAAGCCCATCCCTGCTTTCTGTTCCCACAACCGCAAGCCTAGTTTAGAATTTCATCCTATCCCATCCTGTTTGTCAATAGGAGTTTTTATACCTATTTTAATCTTCATAGAACACCATAAGGCATTATGAAGTTATAACTGAGTATCAGAGAAAGTAAATAATAACCACCTAATGGCTCCATGGTTGCTAAGTATTGAACTTGGGATTTGCTAAGATTTGAAGTCAGTTTTGCTTCAACCTAGAGTCCAAATTCTACTCTGCAGTAATTGTTCCCCCAGCCTTGGAAACATTTCCTCTCAGCCCAGCTCCACCCTTCCAAGGACTTAGTCATGTCACTTGCCTGCTTAAGCTTCTTCATGGTGACCATTGACCTGAAGATCATGTAAACACTGCAGTGTGGCATTTAGGACCAGTCAACCCATATCCACCATGTCATCTACCTTTTTTAATTTTAAATTATTTGGGGCATATAAAAGTTGTATATCTTTATAGGGTATGTGTGATGTTTTGATACTGGATACAACATGAATGAATCAAATTAGGGTAACTGGGGTATCCATCACCTCAGGCATTTAACATTTCTTTGTGTTTGGAACATTCCAATTCCATTCTTTTAGTTATTTTAAAGTACACTCTAACTTATTGTTGACTACAGTCACTTCGTTGTGTTATCAAATATTGTTCATTCTATCTATATAACTATTTTTTGAACCTATTAACCATCTCTACTTCATCCCCTCTTCCCCACTACCCTTCCCAGGCTCTGGTAACTATCATTCTACTCTCTGTTTCCATCAGATCTATTGTTTTTAATATTTAGCCCCCACATGTCTGTGAGAACATGCGAGATTTGTCTTTCTGTGCTTGGCTTATTTCATGTAGCATATGGTTTTCCAGTTCTATCCATGTTGTTGCAAACGGCAGGATTTTATTCTCTTTGTGGCTATGTAATATTCCATTGTGTGTATGTACCACAATTTCTTTATCCATTCATCCATTGATGGGCACTTACATTGATTCCATATCTTGGCTATTATGAATAGTGCTGCAATAAACATGGGGGTGCAGATATCTTTTCTGTATACTGAATTCCACTCCTTTGGATGTATACCCAGCAGTGGGATTGCAGGGTCATGTGGTAGTTATGCTTTTAGTTTTATCAGGAACCTCTATACTGTTTTCCATAGTGGTTGTACCACCATGTCCTCTCGCTTTCTGCTAAATCTGTCCTATATTCTAGGTATACAGAATTTCTGCAGAATTCTCCCAAATGGTCTGGGGAAAAATGCTTAAGGAGATCATTGAGTGGATGAGGGTGGAGTTGATTAAGACTATAAAGGAAGACGTTAAAGGACAGCAGAGACCTGAGCAAAGTCAGGGCGGATGGTCTCTAGTAGCAAAATAGCCATTTTGTCTGAGTAGGCAACTATTGTTCTACCTGCAATGCAGAAAGAGAGGAGAGAGGAGGAAGAGACGGAAAGAGAATTCTTTAGTGAGTTATACAATCTGGAATGATAACTATTGATAAGAATCTAATTTGATATTCAGGTACCATCACAACATTGAAGTCACACACTACAGGCAGGACTATACTCGTAAAGACATTCCTGACTCTTCTAATGAAAAGTTTTGATGTGCCTGTCTTTGGTTATAACAAGGTGGGGCCCACTGGGAAATTTTGTCCTACTTCTACTTCTTAACCAGTCTTCGGAGAGAGAACCTAAGTACATATTGGCAACTGAATTTAAAAAAACAAAAGCAATCTGGCAAAATTGTTCAGGTTGGTGACAGAGAAGAAAGGATATGATTATGTCTAGTATAAATTTAATATTTTCATGTTTAATTCTGTGAGGACAGGTAATCCTAACCTGACATTTAGTTAACCAGATATTTATATTTCCCACTGATGTTGCTACCCTGGATTCTTTTGCCTGAATAACTGGGACCTACCTTATCATGAAGCAATATATATGTTGTTATAGGAGTTGGGCTTCTTAGTTTGTTTTCCTACCTTAGGACTCACTGTCTTGTTAGCATGTGGTTCCTGGACTGTCTATGGATTTCTTTGATGAAAGCCTCAAAGTAAATTGGTTTGCTTTACCTCCTGAGATGGTAATTTAGATAGACAAGAAGAATCAGACTCCAGAGCACTCTCATTGGTCTTTCATGATCGAATCTTCCTGTAAACAATCAGAAATAGGCCACAGAAATAGATTAACCCCTTGCTGGCAGAAAGAAATCCATCTGAGACTTGGGATCCACCTGGCTCTCACCTCAGCTCTACCACCACCTCCCAGGGCTCCCAATCACGAGGCATCCTCATATGTCCAGGATGGAGAGGGAGCCTTCCAGCATTCCAGGCAAGGCTCTGGCCTCCCACCCATTCCAGGCCTCACTCACTCCCACGCCGTAGGGGGAATGGTCTGTCATCTTTGGATACCTCAGGCCTAAGGTCCCAGCTGGGACCAGCCCTCCCTCCAAGCACTCATGCTTTGGATGGACCCCCACCCTCAAGCCAGGATGGATTTTGGGAAGAGGTTTGCACAGGTCCTGGACACTGTGCAGTGTTGTTTTGGGCAGAGAATTCTGGAGTCCTGGGCACCTGGAACATGGAGAAGAAGAGGCGAGGTCACAGGCTTCAATCATGGCCCCACAGAATTCTTTCCCATGGGGAGGGGCACAGCTGGAGGAAAGCCAGGGGCCCTGATTGCCCAGGTCTAATGGTTGTCTGCCAACTGGTGTTCACGCTCAGCCCCTCTTGGCCTCAGAGCTGGCAACTAGCAGTGTGCTTGGCCCGGATCTCACAGGCAAGTGTTCGTGAAGGAGACTGCTTGGGAAGATGGAAGAGGTAGGTGGTTGTCTAGTTGTGACAATCTCCTTAGCCAATCATAGGAGGTGCCTGATGTTTTCCCAAGAGTTCACTCCTTTGGTTATTCAAATATGGGGAATCTCTAAGAATCCCATTAAAATATGAATGATGCTCAGGATCTCTATTCTCTTCATCTCTGAATTTCAAGGCTCTGAAAATGTAGTCTATAAATAACTGTTAGATGAATATAATTGAACAAAAAATTACGAGATCAGGTCATGTCTGAGAGCCTTCTCAGCTAACATCTGAACAAATTCTCTTCTCCCATGAGGAATGGCCAGGCAAGAAGGAGGGCCCAGAAGGGACAGTAGTACATGCACTGCTAGGGAGTAGGTTGCCACTACAGATGTTGTTGCACATACACCCTAGTAATAAATCAGCCTTTTCTAAGTTTCTAGATGGTGGTCAGATGGCTTTGGAAAAAAGGAGAGGGCAGGCCACAGGGTAGCACTTCACCTACACAATCACCTAGTGGTCAGAGACATGGCACTTCCAAAGAGGCCAGCATATTCCTTTTGTGCCTTCCAGACACTCTGTAGGCAGGTCAGTGCTCAGCACAAGTCATTAGCTATTTTCAGGGATATGGAAATACCTACTTGCTCCGCTCCCACCACAAAACCTCTGCTCTGGTTTCAGTTCTAGCCATCCTATTTCACAGTAAATTTGAGGCATAACCTGCCTCAGATCCTCCTGGCAGTAGGTGGAGTCTGAAGTTTAAGTAGATAAGTAAATACCCGATGTTTATTTGTACTGGGCAAGCTGCATGAACTGAAAGGTGAGGCTTTGGATTATTGCTTTCAGGTTTTGTCAACAAGCTGGTTTTCCAGGATGCAGATGCCAAGTGCACTGTAAATATAAATGGAGAAGTCATGTGCCCCATGCTGGGAGAGGTCCAGTCCTAGAACTTATTCATCAGGTCCTCTATTCGAGGGCCCTGAACACTTTCTGTTGTCACCCTAGAAATAGTATTTCAGCTGTTCTTAGGGGGAAATAGGGCCCTTTGTCACTATCAAGTTACTTGATTCTTTTCAGCAAACACACACACACACACACACACACACACAAAATGGGACATTTTAATGCCTTCCCGTTGAAGACCGTAAGCCTTTTCATGTGGCTTTCAGCCATCCAGGCTCCTGGAACAGTGACTTACGATCTAAAGTAAGAGGCAAAAGGTAGGAGCACAGTCCATTTACTTTCTCTTTTTGCTAATATTTTAACTTACAGTCCAGGATCTAAACATACTTTTTAAAAAAAATTTTGAAGTATTAAGGCGATACAAATGTTTTTGGTTACATGGGTCACTTTTGTAATGTTTGAGTCACAGCTATAAGTGTGCCTATCATCCAAATAGTGTTCATTGTGCCCATTAGGTAGGTTTTTGCCCCTCCCCACCTCCTCCCTTCCCTCTCTTGATTTCCACTAAGTTTTACATTCCTCTGTGCACATGTGTGCTCCTCTGTTAGTTCTACTTTAATATCAAGTAAATATGGTGTTTGTTTTCTATTTCTTGTGTTACTTCACATAGGATAAGAGTTTCCAATTCCATCCAGATTGTTGCAAAAGGCATCGATTCATCTTTTTTATGGCTGAGTAGTATTCCATAGTATACATATACCAAATTGTGTTAATCCACTCATGAATTGATGGGAACTTGGGTTGATTCCATATCTTTGCAATTGTGAATTGTGCTTCATTCAAGTTCAGGTGTCTTTTTGATAAAATGTCTTCTTTACCTTTGAGTAGATACTCAATAGTGGAATTGCTGCATTGAATGGTAGGTCTACTTTTAGTTCTTTGACCAATCTCCACACTGTTTTCTATATAGGTTGCACTAATTTGCAGTCTCACCAACAGTGTATAAGCATTCCCTTTTCTCTGCATCCATGCCAACACCTGTTGTTTTTAGACTTTTTAATAAAAGCCATCCTAACCAGGGTAAGGTGATGATATTTCATTATGGTTTTAACTTACATTTCCCTGATGATTAGTGATATTGAGCATTTTTCCATATGTTTGTTAGCCATCTGTCTATCTTCTTTTTAAAAGCTTCTGTTCATGTCTCTTCCCCAATTTTTAATGGGGTTATTCATTTTTTTCTTCCTGATTTTCTTAAGTTCTTTATAGATTCTGGATATTAGCTCTTTATCAGCTGTATAACTTATGAATATTTTATTACATTCTGTAGGTTGTCTACTTGCTCTGTTGATTATTTCCTTAGCTGTGCAGAAACTTTTTAACTTAATCAAGTCCCATTTATTTATTGTTGTTGCTGTAATTGCTATTGGGGTCTGAGTCATAAATTCTTTGCCTAGGCTGATACTTAAAAGAGGGTTTTTTTTTTTCTTTTTGAGACAGTGTCTCACTCTGTTGCCTGGGCTAGAGTGCCGTGGCATTAGCCTAGCTCACAGCAACCAGAAACTCCTGGGCTCAAGCAATACTTCTGCCTCAGCCTCCTGAGTAGCTGGAACTACAGGCATGTGCCACCATGTGCAGCAAATTTTTTTCTACATATTTTTAGTTGTCCAGCTAATTTCTTTCTATTTTCAGTAGAGACAGGGTCTTTCTCTTGCTCAGGCTGGTCTCGAACTCCTGAGCTCAAACCATCCACCCACCTCAGCCTCCCAGTGTGCTAGGGTTACAGGTGTGAGCCACTGTGCCCAGCCCCTAAAAGAGTTTTTCCTACATTTTCTTTTAGAATTATTATGGTTTTGTGCCTTACATTTAAGTCTTTTATCCATCTTGAATTAATTTTTGTGAGTTGTGAGAGATAAGGATCCTGTTTCATTCTTCTGCATCTGACTATCCTATTTTCCCAGCACTTTTTATTGAATAGGGATTATTGTCCCTACTGTATATTATTGTCTACTTTGTCAAAGATCAGTTGGCTATATGTAGATGGTTTTTTATCTGGGTTCTCTATTCTATTCCATTGGTCTATGTCTCTTTGTGCCAATACTATGCTGTTTTGGTTACGATAGCCTTGTAGTATAGTTTGAAGTCTAGTGATGCCTCCAGATTTGTTCTTTTCATTTAAGATTGCTTTCAGCATTTGGCCTCTTTTCTGGTTCCAAACAAAGCATAGAAGGAAATAAAATATCTGGGAATATACTTAATCAAGAATGTGAAAGATCTCTACAAAGAGAACTATGAGACACTAAGGAAAAAAATTGCAGATAATACAAACCAATGGAAAAACATATCATGCTCATGGATTGGTAGCATCAACATTGTTAAAATGTCCATACTACCCAAAGTGATTTACAGATTCACTGCAAACCCTTTCAAAATGCCAATGTCATATTTCATAGATCTAGAAAAATTAATTCTACTCTTTGGAGCAGCCACTCCATCAGCCTGGTCGTTCAAATGCAGCTGCTTACAGGGGCTGCCTTAGAAAGGGGAGCCCTGGCTGAGCTGTACTAGACATGCAGCATAAGGGGAAAATGAACCTGTGTTGTGTTAAGCCACTGAGATTTCCATAACCTATTTTGTATGACACAAAATCAAACATTAGTTATTTCCAGGAAGAAGAGAAGTGGCCAGGCACAGTGGCTCACACCTGTAATCAATCCTAGCACTGTGGGAGGCCAAGGTGGTGGATTGCTCAAGGTCAGTTCGAAACCAGCCTGAGCAAGAGCGAGACCCCATCTCTACTATAAATAGAAAGAAATTAGTTGGCCAACTAATATATATAGAAAAAATTAGCCGGGCATGGTGGTGCATGCCTGTAGTCCTATATACTCGGGAGGCTGAGGGAGCAGAATAGCTTGAGCCCAGGAGTTTGAGGTTGCTGTGAGCTAGGCTGATGCCACGGCACTCACTCTAGCCTGGGCAACAAAGGGGGACTCTGTCTCAAAAAAAAAAAAAAAAAAAAGAGGAAGTACACTCTAGCTTTGCCTCAGAATACCTGGCTTTTCGTTCTGCCTCTTCCTATAGGTGAGGTCTTAGCCAAGTGATTTAAACTTTGGGAGTCTCTGCCCAGCTGATCAATCTCACAGGGTCATCGAACAAAACAAGATAACAAGATGCTTCTGCTTTAGAAATACAGTTGTTAGCCCCAGTGAGGGTTTCTGCAAACCTGAAAGAGCAAGACTTAGGGTTCTTTAGCTCCCAAGTCCTCCACGGGCCCCGCCTTGTTCTGAGCAGTGGAGGAGGGTGATGTCCAGCTCAGGTGTGACAACTGGGAATCAGATGAGGATGACAATAGGAAAATGACAAAGATGGAGAAGGAATGGTCCCTGTCCTTAGGGGCCTGGCCCCTAGAAGAAATAATACAAGATGCTTTTAAAAGGTTGTCAGGACACTTTCAATGTAACATTACCGGGTGACAAAGTGTGAATCACTATCAACCAGGAGGAACAGGTTGCACAAGAGGTGGCAGAGAGGGATAAAGTCTATCAGGGCAGGTGTATTGGGACACCAAGAGGTAGAAAGGTGCCAGTGTGAAATCACACAAACACACACACACACACACACACACACACACACAGTCTCACATGGCCCTCGAAGAGGTCATTATCATTTTCTTTATGTTTTTCAGTGAGAACCAGAGGCTCTGAGAGGTGGCAAAGCCAGCCCTGTGTGACTTCAAAGCCTGCCTCTCCCCAGCCAGTGCCACTCCTGCCTTTCTGAGGACTGTTTTGATTGGCGCTCCCCGTCACTTGTGGGCCTGGCAGTGCCAGTGGCACATTCCATTAAAGCTCATGCCCTCGCTCCTTCCCTCCCAAATTAGGTGGTTAAATTTTCTCTTCACATGGGCCTTTGGCAGCTTCCATCGCCTGCGGGGCCTAATTGAGCAGGAGTCTCCTGAGGACTTCGCTTTGCTATTTCCTGATGAGCAAAGAGAGAAGGGAGCAGAGAATGAGACCATTCTCATTAGTGAGGGACCACCGTTTGTCATTCCTCTTATCGCATCATCACTATTTTAATTAACCATCTTTGCCATTGGGCCTGCAAGTAATTGTTCTCTGCATTGTTCAGACCAGAGGATGGATACTTTTCAAGGTGCAGGCTTTCCCCTCCATCAGCCATTGCTAATTAAAGCGTGAGAAGCTTTAACTCTCCCTGCAGAGGGCCTACACGTCAGGTAGGATGCGACCCTCATTAGCACTGGGAAGATTACAAGCCCCGCTGCTATTATCTGGGTCCCAGTACCCCTTCGGTAAGTCACTGCTTGCTAAGAGGGAGTGTTGATCTCATGTAGATGTCTGACCTACAGAGCAAAGGTAAAAGATAATTTTTTATTCCACGAATGGGATGAGATAGAATTTGCCTTCTTATGTGGAGGGTAATTTTCTAGTTAAGCAGCAGGTAAAAAGCAAAGGTGGGGGAGGGAAATCTCTCCGAAGTCTGACTGTGGAAGAGTTTATGTTAAAAAGGGTCCAGTAAAGAAAGCTATACTGCTACTCAGGATTGGAGAGATAAAGACTCTCCCAGGACTGGTTCTAGAAACAAACAAACAAAAAAAGCTGTAGCGGTGCGAGTTCATTTAAATGCTGGCTCTGTGGAGATAAATGCAACAGAAAGCAAAGCAAAGTATCTGAAAGACTTTATAAAGTGGGTTGTAGAAATGGCTTCACAAAACTGCTTTCAGACCCGGGCAATGGCAGGAAAAACAGGTGTTGCTGAAACAAGCAGTGTGAATGGGAACAACAAATGTCATGGTTCCAGATTCTGAAGTATGGTGTGGCCAGAGAATTTTGTGTGGTGTTTGTCGTGGATTCATCTGTGGAAAAAGCAGCAGGTTCTCCTGATCCTTCTGCAATAGGAGAGTCTTAACTCCATCTGTGGGAATTCCTTGACTGAGTTCGGGTGCCCTATTTCTCCATAGCTACTCTTCTGAGAGACTGACTATGCCAACAGACAACGGCCAGACCATATATTAAAATAGAACTCTGACCCACAACAACCAGCCCAGAAAACCAACCTTTCTCTATGCTAACCAGGAATCCAACCTACTATCTGTAAGTCAATCATGCAAGAGCCAGACCATCAATCACCTCTACTAATGATTAGTAGACAGTCCAGGAACCACATGCTAACAAGACAGTGAGTCCTAAGGTAGGAAAACAAACAATAACCCCTCTGAGGACCAGCTTCAAATGGCCAGGACATGAGTAACAATCGACAGCTTCCCTCATTTTTGTCCCTGTTTCCAATGTAGGACCAACCAGAGACAGCCAACTATGCCCCGTAACCAATCACATGGGCTGCCCTGTCTTTGGGAGCCGCCCCCAGCTATCCCAGGCCAACAGCCTCCAATCAGGATGCACCTGAAGTCATCCCTTGTGTCACTATGAAGCCCTCCCACTCCCCTGCCTGCCTTTGAGCCTCTACCAAACACAAGTGATGGTGGCTGACTCCCTTGCTACAGCAAGCTCTGAGTGACTAGCCTTTACTTTTCTTATTTCACTGATAGTTGTTTATTTCTGTACTTCTCTCTCTACCCCCTGTGCTTCTTGAAGTTATTTTTTTCCCTCTTTTCTTTTCTTCCATCCCAGGATCACATGTTTAATCACTCCCTAGGTTCATTAGGAAAGACCCTTTTCCTCCAAAATCATCCCAGGTTATCCTAGGTTAATTGGTACATTAATTATCTACTGTGAAATAAATGACCCTAAATCTCAGCAGCTTAATACAACACCTATTTATTATCTTATAATGTCTGCGGGTTAGGAATCTGGGCACAGCTGAGCTGGGTTCTCTGTCCACAATCTCTCTATAGGCTTCAATCAAGGTCTCTCCAGGGACTACAGTTATCTCAGGGCTCAACTGGGGGGAGCATCTGTTTTCAAGCTCATTCAGTAGTTGTTAGTGGGCTTCATTTTCTCCATAGGCTTTTGGACTCAGGGCCTCAGTTTCTCCTGGGTTGTCAGTCCGAGGCTGCCCCTGGTTCGTTGCTATGTGAGCTATAGGACAGCTTGCAACACGACAGCTGGCTTCACCAAAGTGGGCATTAGAACAAGAAAGTGTCAGCCAGACAGAAGTCTCAGTCTTTTGTGATCTAATCTCAGTAGTGACATCTCATTACTTTGGCCCTATTCTGCTCATTAGAAGCAGGTCATCAAATCCGGCCAATAATCGAGGAAAGAGTATTACACAAGAGCTGAAGACTGGGAAGCAGAATTGTTGGGAGCCAATTTTGAACACCGCCGCACCACAGTTAGCCAGGGAGTGCCTGGCCTTCACGCTCTCTAAGCCTGCGCTTGTCTCTGTGTGCAAAACTCCCCCTTGTTCTTGAGCTGGTCCCTGCCTCTCTCATCTCCCCAAAGTCATCAGCAAAATCTTCCTCTTTTCCCCTTTGAGTAAACAAACATCAAAGGGCTCTATTCTTTTTCAAATTATTTTAGATCTACTTTCTCACTCTCTCTTTACCATAATCCTGTGAATGAGATAGAATAGATATTAGTGTTTATAGACTCCAGGGAGATTATTTTGCCTGAGGCTACTGGCCACAGAGCCTGGGCGGTGCTCAGTTCTATTTCTTTCTTCAGTGAACTCAGATCATCATACCCATTGCAGTTCTGCCCCAAATCCTGCTTTATGCTATTGGAAGGATCAAACATGACAATAGATGAGAAAGCTCCCCCAATAGATGATGATGATGGTTTTTAGGCTGTGAACATTAAGGATGCCTTACTTTTGTGGGCTAAAGTGGATGTGGCATGCTAATTTAAAAATGCACTAAGATTCTTTTGCTTGCACTAAGATGGAAATTTCAATATTTAAATATGGTGTATAGTTTTCAGCTCTCTAACATGGGTTACATTCATGGATATTCCAAATGGATGTGGAATCCAGAGCTGGTGTAGCTAAATGATGGGGTGGACACAAAGAGATTTTGCCTCTGGCCAATAATCACATCACTGAAGTGACAACGGGGAATTCTTCCCACAAGCTGAGGGGTGTCCTGATCTTTTTTAATAACCTTCCCCAGGGCAAAGATTTCTACCCACAGTGAAATCTATTAATACCTTCCCCATGCTTTAATCCTATAAGGCTCATGGCAAATTTCCATTAGATGTTTCTTCCAATTCATTTGGAAAACAAGGGACAAATCTCTGTATACAAATCAAGGAGACAAACTTCCTAAACAATGAAACTTCAAAGGAAGAATTTGTATGTATTATTCATTTTTCTCCAGTGCATACCCATAGGCATCTTATAGAAAAAAAAAGCGTATTGACTTTGGACTACCCTGATCAAAAGAAACCATTTATAATATTATTATAGTAACCTCTGATCCTATAGGCATAATGGGGGAAAATGCCATATGGCCCTGCTAGGAAGTTTGAGGTCCATTTGGGGATTTTCCTGAGGATTCCCATAACATGTTTTAAAAATGCAAAGACAATTCATGAATGTGTTTATCACACATATTGAGGCAAAGACAAAACACATAGATAATACACTCTGCTTCTAGCATATGGCCATTATGGGGAAGCCAGGCAACTTCTTCCAACCCACATTACTTCCTCTCACCTATGCTCAATATTCATGGTCATCCTTGCTGGACTATTTTATCTCTAAGCATTTACTGAACTCTCCCAGTGCTCAAATGTGAAGATATGAGGACTATAAATTGCAGAAATCATTATCTTTGGCAAGATCTAGAAAACTAATTTTAAAATTAGCATGCAATATCCCAAATCCCTAGCTGTCACTATGACTTCCCAGCTACACCCGATTTCCCACATACCAGAGTTAAATTACCCATTTTTTTAATGATTCCTCATCCAAAGACCACAGACAGCTTAAGCTCAACAAACCAAAGCCACACTCATGATTTTGCATACCATGAATCTGCCGTCTTCTCTCTTTCTATCATGTAATGATCACAGCAAACACATTTAATTAGTCACCAAATTCTGCTGTTCTTTGGAAGCTTCTTTCACCATGATTCCTTCTTTGGAACCCACAGATCTAGCTTTGGCCAACCTTCCTTATCTCTTTCCTGACTTGTTAAAATAACTTTCTACTTGCCCTCCATTCTCTGCTCTGAAACCAGAGGGATTTCACAAAACCATAGATCACGTAATGTCATTGCAATGGTTTTCAGAATGAGGACCAAGGTCCTTCTCTCTTTTTCTCATGCCCGTATCCAACCTTTTTTGTTTTTAATTTCAGCATATTATGGGAGTACAAATGTTTAGGTTACGTATGTTGCCCTTGCCCTTCCTCCCCGCCTTGAGTCAGAGCCTCAAGCGCATCCATTCCCCAGATGGTGTGCATCTCACTCATTATGTATGTATATACCCGTCCCCTCCTCCCCCCTCCCACCTTCCCGACACCCGATGAATGTTACTATTATATGTGCACTTAGGTGTTGATCAGTGAAACCAATTTGCTAGTGAGTACATGTGGTGCTTATTTTTCCATTCTTAGGATACTTCACTTAGTAGTATGGGTTCCAACTCTATCCAGGAAAATACAAGAGGTGCTATATCACCATTGTTTCTTATAGCTGAATAGTGGCCATCAATACATGAGTGAATTAATAAAATGTGGTATATGTATACCATGAAGTACTATTCAGCCATATCCAAACTTTTTAAAAAAATCCTAAAATATATCAAGAATTCTACCATTTTTCACCTTCTCCGCTGCCTTCACTCTGGCTCAAGCCATCATCATCTTATGCTCGGATCATTGCAGTAGTCTTTTTTGTTTTCATGTCGTTCATCCCTGGCCCTTATAGGATGTCCTTATCACAGCGGACAGAGTGATACGTTTTGAAACAAAAATCAGGTCATGCCACTCCTCTATTTAAAACTTTCTAGTGGTTTCCCTTCTCACTCAGAATGAAAACCCAGAATCCATAAAATGGGCCAGGGAGCGCATCACAATCAGTGCCTCCTCCTCTCTGCTTGTGGTGCCCTTGCTAACCTCGTCACCTGCCACTCTCCCCCACCCCAGTTCCACTGCCCTCTGGCCACACTGGCTGCCTCTCTGTTCCTCACACACACCAGATACACACCATGCTCAAGGCCTTTACATTTGCTTTTCTCTCTGTCTGGAACATTCTTACCCCAGATGGCCCCCTCCTTCACCTCCTTCATGACAAAGATCAAATATCACCTCCTCAGCAAGGCCTTGTGCCAGCACCCACTGCCACAGGCATGCTCTGCTCCTCTCCTCTGTGTTATTTTTTTTTCCCTTAGCATTTATTATCAACTTCCATCGCATGTATTTTATATTTGTCTTGTTGATTTTCTACTCCATACAATATAAACTCACAAGGAAAGGCATTTTTAAAAATTAGTTTGTAACTGGTAAACCTCCAGACCCTAAAACGCTGTCTAGGGGTGCCCGATAGGTACTCAATACTTATTTGTTAAATAAATGAGTAAGACATGCAAGGACATATAAACCTCCCTTGGCACATCAGCTCTTAACCCTCCTCATCACAGAGGTATGTTATTGTCATGCTTTATCATCTCCCTTTCCTCCAAAGAGTCATGGTTAAGTATGAGGTGCACAAACATGGGTATATATATTCCTTTGTTCAGTTTAATCCGTTTTCCCTGTAATGTGCTCCAGTGGAGAAAACTCCTCTTCATCCTCCAAAACCCAGCTTAGAGATCATCTCCTTGATGCAATTCCCCCCCATACTGCCTCTTTCTTTCAGCCAGAGTTGTTTGCTCCCTTATGTCCTTCATCAGAATGTTTTGTACAAGCCTCTGGTATAATATTACTAATGTTATTACAGTTATTGTTTAGCTGTCTGTCCCTCCTGTCTTCTTCATCTTCGTGTCTGCTGTGATACCCAGCCAAAGAGCTAAAAGGATATCAGTATACCAGGTAAATCGCAATATAGAACGCAATAAACATTTGTTGCATTCACTATTACATTGAGTAAGGAGAAGAAAATAATTTTTGAGGTTGTTTCTTATACTCTGAGAATATCTGATAGAACCCAACACAATGCTAGGGAAATAAATAATAAGTTCCAGAAGTACTTGCAGAATGATTAATTCAGTGTTTCCCAAACTTGACTGGTTACAAAATGTTACCCGGAAACTTGTAAAAACAAAATAAAACAAACAAACAAACAAAAAACCCCACAGCTTCCTCGGATCTGCTTCAGACTTACTGAATCAGAATTTCCAGGGGAGAATCTGGAAAAGCTATATCATTAGCAAATGCCACAGGGAAATCTATGACCAAAGAAATTCAGGAAACTGTGGATAAACCCACTGCAACCAATGCAGGAGCTTGGTGCGTATAGTAACTGTTGCCTCATGTATTTACTTTAGATATCTTGATGGCTAGTATGGGTGAAAGGTTTTCAGTCTTGACTCCTTCCTTACCAATCCTAGAGTGCTGCTCTGAGCTGGCTGGAGCTGGGGCACAGAGCAGGGAAGAACCGTGGGGTTTCTGGAAGGTTTTCTCACAGATTCACGAGTTAACTTTTGGAGACGTGTCTTCTGTTGGCCTCAGTTCACCCATCTGTAAAATGAATATGGTGCCACCTCCTCACAAGGGTATTGGAAAGTTTAATTATATTTTGAAATTCTTTGCATCTGTCAAAGAGTAAAGACGTGCAAGGTCTAATTAAGAGCAACGAGTTAGTATTCCTGGGTTATCATGCTGGTAATGCCATGTCTGCATTTAAATTCATAGATTGAAGAGCCCCTGGGTTTTCATTTTAAATCTCTTCCACATCCTCTTGTTCACTGGGGCCCTGCCATGGAGTCCCTCTTAGGCCAAGGTGGCATTTCTTAGTCTGTCTTTTCTGGAATCTCTTGTAGGTTAGCACGACACCAGCCCTTAGCCAAGCTGGGCTCCAATCTGCCCTCTGACACTTGAGCAAGCCCAGCTTCAGCTGCCCGGTTTGCAAAATGGAGCAATATGTACTCCAAATGGCTATAGTGAGAATAAGAGAATAGAAATAAACAAATGGAAATTATTTTTAAAGAGGAAAAGAATGTTAAGAGACCAGAGATTGAGCACCGAGAGAAAGAATTTTACTGCCAAGCCAAGAATCCAACGCAGTACAGAATCTAGGTTCCCAGGATGTGAGATTTGGGGGAGAGGAAATGGAGAAGGTCTTTCAAAGCCGAAAGACTCTGAGGTGTCTCTTCCTGTATCAAAAAAGCAAAGCTCCCAGGTGGGGTTATGTAGGCTAGATGCTTATGTAAGCAGTGGGCGGTTGGAAATGGTTAGGAATGTGGGGCTCCCACCTTGGTGTTTTGGCATCCAGCTTAATCTCTGCTGCCTGCGTGATGTGCATGAGTTGGGATTTGTCTCCCAGTGACTAGATGTCTAGGTTGGGGTTTATCAATATTATGATGTTCTCTTTGTATCTTTCCACCTTGCCTCTAGGCATCCTTCCCAGCTCCTGCTCATCTCCTTTCAGATACCCTGGTCTGCTCCTGCCCCTTAGATCATATAAGTAGCAGAATCAAACTCCATTTTCAGGAGTTGTCATTATTTATGTCTCTCTTTTCGGGATCCAGGGCCCAGCTAACTGGTCAGAGAAATCTGCCAAATGGGTAAGTCTAACTGGTAGACTGAGGGATAAAGAGGGGAAGGGGAAGGTTTGGGGATGGGGCACCCTGTGACTGTCCTGAGTCCTCCAACCTCTCCTCCCAGGGAGCAGCATATCTCCCCTATGTTGTAAGAGTGCTATGTTTGTATTATATTAATCAGGGTTTCCTAGAGAAAGCGAACCAACAGGAGAAGGGGGCAGAGGGGAGGGAGGGAAAGAGGGAGGGAGAGAGAGAGACAGACAGACAGACAGACAGAAAGAGAAAGAGGGAGAGGGAGAGAGAGAAGGAGAGAGAGAGAGAGAGATTTTAAGGAATTTGCTCATAACGATTGTAGGGGTTGGCTGGCAAGTCTGAAATCTGTAGGCTAGGCTGGCAGGCTGGAGACTCAGGTAAGAGTCAGTATTGCAGTACTGAGTCTGAAATTGGAAGGGTAGCAGGCTAGAAACCCAAGCAGGTTTCTAGGTTGCAATCTTGGAGAGAATAAATCTCAAGACTTTCCTCTTAAGGCCTCCAGTGAATTGGATGAGACCCATCCACATGATGGGAGGGTAATCTGCTTTCTTCAAAGTCTACTGATGTGAATGTTTATCCAATTTGCAAAGTTGCAACCTCTAGGTTAGTTGTTGACCAGACAACTGTGCATCATAGCCCAGACAAGGTGACACGTAAAGTTACCCATCATGATGTTCAATTCCACTCCTGTGCTGCTGCCATCCTGCAGGGGAAAACACCAGTTGTTTCCCCTTCTTCTTCTCAGTTTTCCAAGCTCTGCTTTTCTGTGGAGGCGGAGTGTGAGGGGAAGGGCAGGCATACTGACCAGCAGGGGAAGGCGGGACCAGTGGCAATGCAACAATGTATGCAAAGGTACTGTTGTTATTTCTAAGGGGAATCCAAATCACTTTTTAAAAATATAAGCATTTTTTTAAACCCTCAAATTTGGCTAATTCAATGTCACTCCTACATTCGTCTTCAATTCTTTACACCTAGAACAAATTGTCTAAGAAGAGCTGGAGAAATCGTGGTTACTTTTTCTAGGGAGGAGATAAAACAATTTCTAAAGTGTGGCAAAGGATGAAAATTGGAATCCAGACGAAATGTGTGCAGACTTTGGCACACAGTAAAAGTCCCGCTCGCTAAGCATCTTGCCCATCTTCTTAATAGGAATGGCACCACCCAGCCTGCAGAAGAACAATTCCCTTATCTTCTCAGGCCAGCTGGCTCATGGAGTTCTCCAGGCTATAGATCAGAGAGAATTGTTTCCAGCTCCCAGCTTCCAACCAGCAGCCCAGCGGCCTCCCTACCTCCCTGCTGCCTTGCTAATTCTGATTACTTTTCACAACCAGTTTCCAAGATGGGCTATACAAATGTTCCTCAACTTATGGCTGGCTTACACCTTGATAAAGCCATCATAATTTGAAAATATCAGAAGTCAAAAAGGCATTTGATATAGTTGACCCTTGAGTAACATGAGTTTGAACTGCCCACGTCCACTTATACACAATTTTTTTAATAAAAATGACACCAAGTGTGCCTGCCTCTCCTGCCTCTCCTGCTTCTCCTTCTATCTCTGCTGCCTCTGCCACTCCTAAGACATCAAGACCAACCCATCCTCCTCCTCCTCCTCTGACTACTCAATATGAAGATGATGAGAATAAAGACCTTTATGATTATCTGCTTCCACTTAATGAATAATAAATGTATTTTCTCTTCCTTATGATTTTCTTGGTAACATTTTTTTCTAGCTTTATTATAAGAAAACAATATATAGTACACATACAAAATATGTATAATTAACTATGTTATTGGTAAGGTCAACAGTAGGCTATTAGTAGATAGGTTTCGAGGGAGTCAAAAGTTATTTATGTGGATTTTTGACTAAGTGGGGGAGTCAACACCCCTAACTGCCACATTGTTGAAGAGTCAACTGTACATCTAACCTATGAAACATCAATAGCCTGGCCTACCTAAAACATGCTCAGAACACTGATAGTAGTCTACAGTTGGGCAAAAATCATCTCACACAAAGCCTATTTTATAATAAAGTGTTCAATATCTCACATACTCATATCACTAGCTTGGGAAAAGAGCAAAATTCAAAGTATTATGCCAAAATTGCAATAGTTTCACACCATAATGAAGTAAAAAATTCATTAAGTAGAACTACTGTAAGTTGAGGACCATCTGTACTGAAATAATTGCTGGTGTGAGTGAGCTGTAGGTGTTCAGCTCCATTTTGCAGATGGAAATATGAAATATGGTGATGAGTTGCTCTTCAATGAGAGCCAGAAATAGAATCTACAATAGCTGATCACCCAGTTGATTAATGCATCAGGTAAGGTTGCCCAGCTAACTCAGTCAGAGCCGAACTAAATTGAAGTTCTATAACATCCAGGCAATAACCAGCAATAACTGTTGGTTTGTTGGACTCAGGGCCCTGAGCTATGTTCCAGCTGTCTGAACATACATGGTGATGATGATGATACCACTTATTGAGCTTCTATCTTGTGAAGCACACACACTAGCTCATTATATCTGCCAAACTAGGTATTTTCATTTCCGTTTTACAAATGAGGAAACTGAGGCCCATGACCACCTTCTAAGAAAGAGTAGCAGAGCATGGATTCAGACTGTAGTGTGACTGACACACTCTAAGATGCTAACATCTGAATGTGTGGCTCCCCGGGACACCCTGACTAAATTGCTTTAGAATCTGTGACATGTGCAAATCATACACATTCATCCATTAGAAAAATCAAGGTTAATTTACCCAATTTCAAAGTTACCAAATTAAAAATTTGTCTCACATAGCCTTAGATTTCAAATTTAGAAGAATTTTCAAGCTAGAGTTTGATGTCTTTATGAGTACAGGTAATACACCTTGGCTTCATTATATCCAGAAAATAACTAAGCCTAAGCAGAAGATAGGGAAGCAAGAATTTCACAGCAATTTGTTTCATGTCTGGATATAGAAAATGCTAAAGTTGGGAAACTTACTCAAATAAATCATGAATGAGATGAAAATGCCAATGGCCGGAAAGCTTCCTATAGTTGTTTGAGGTGCTCTAATATCTAGCACTGTACGTCATGAAATGGACCACCTTCTTTTGCCTTTCCTTACAGAGATATTTCTTTGTGTTATTTTTTGTTAATACTTCTCATTTATTGTGAGACTTTTTCCTCTGAAAACTCCCATTCAACTTCTTTTGAGAGTTTCCATAGAAAATAGATTTCCTTTTACCAAAGAAATTGCCTTAGAATTGTCTTTGCTGGAATGCATGTTTTCTGTTAAGTGATAGATACTGAGATATCTTGGTGGGCTCAGAAATTAATTTCCTTTACGTTTCATGGCCTTGCACACTGGTTCCTACTGTTGATTGTTACTCATATATCACTCTCTCCAATTATGAACTCTGCTTGAGAAAAACTGGCTGGAGGAAACATAAAAGTAGATCAATCATAATATTTATACCTCCTGGGAAGAAACCCATTACATTTTCCTGGTCCACAAATACAATATTAAATTAACTTTCTTTTAATTTATCAAACGCAAGGCACTTATTTATTCATGCATTCAACAAATAAATTTATTGAGTGCCTACTATGTATCAGGCACTGTTGACATGGCCAGAGATAGGCATAGCAAATCAAACTGAAAAATCCCTGGCTTCATAGCACTTACCTTCTAGTGGCTTGTGTGTGTATATGTGTATGTGTGTGTGTGTATGTGTGTGTGTGTGTGTGTGTGTGTGTGTGAATGCATGCACATGACCTCACACACACACCAAGTGCCAACACTTGAGAGGTTAAATTGGTTATTTAGCATATTTCTTAACTTCCATAGCCCTAATAATGTAAAATAAAATATCACCAGTGAAATGTAACATATTTATGGAGAAGTGCACAAATCCTAAGTGCACAGTTCCATGAATTTTCAAAAGAAGAATACATCATTGTAGTCATCTTCCATATTGATAAATAAGCATTACTAACCTACCATTAAACCTCCTTCCTCCCACCCCTGCTAGTCTCTTTCCCCACAGATAACCATCATGCTAACTTCTATCACTGTCAGTCTGTTTTTAACTTAATACATATTGAGTCTTACAATAAGTTCTTCTTTTTGAAGGTGTCTGGCTTATTTCATCAATCTTTTTTTTATATTTCTCCATGTTGTTGTGTGTAACAGTAGTTTGTTCATTTTTGTTGCAGCATATTATTTTGCTATAAAGTTATATCATAATTTATCATCATTCATTCATTCTACTATTGGCATTTGAATTGTTTCTGGGTTGGGGCTCTTAATAATAATGTTGATATGAATAGTCTCATACCTGCAGTTTGGGGCACATACTTGTTGAATATGTATTTATGTTTTATAATAAAATCTGGAAGTGCAGTACTGTGTTATAGAGTATGTCCAGGTTCTGTTTCAGTAGATGATTCCAATCAGTTTTCTGGAATGGTGGTTCTTTTTTACACTCCCACCAGCTGTGTATGAGAGCTCCATTTGCTCTACATCCTCACCAACACTTGGTGTTTTCCATCTTTTTATTTTTTGCCATTCTGGTTGGGCATACAAGGAATTTTCATGTGATTAACATATAAATTTCTCTGGTGACTACAGAGAATTTTTATATTGGGCATTTGGATATTTTGTGCAGTGCCTCTTCAAATCTATTGTCCGGTTTCTACTGTATCCTCTGACATTTTCTTGTTGAATTGTAGGAGTTCCTTTTAGATTCTGGATAGTAATCCTTTGTGGTATTACAACTGTCTTTCTCATTCTGCACCTTCGAATTTCCTCTCTCAATATGTTTTGATCAACAACATAAATACTTAACTTTAAATATAGCAGGTCAATTTTTCAGTGTTCTATTTTTATCATCAACACTTTTTATGTCCTGCTTAAAAGGATTTTGCCTTACCACAGTCCTAAAGATATATTTTTTCATTTTCCTCTAGATTTATTATCTAAACTTTAGTATTTACATCTATAATATATCTGAAATTAATTTTTGCCTATAACATTACTACAAATTAAAAATCATTTTTCCCTACATGAATATTTTGTGTGGATGATATTTGAGGGGAATTAGATAACTAGGAAGTGAAGCTAAAAATATTATTAATATTTAATAATGAAAATAGCAAACACTTCATATAGAACTTATTATGTACAAATACTGCCCTACACATTTCAGATATGAAACTCATGTGCTGTGATGTAGATACTACTAGTAGGATTTCCATTTTACAGATTAAGAAACTAAGGCTCATGGAGGTCAAGCAATTTGCCTAGGGTCACACAACTAGTAAGTGGCAAAGCCAACATCTCACTTAGGCATTATGCATCTGGGACTACTGTTCCTCACACAAGGCAAAGTCACCTCTCAATACAGCTCACATTGTTTGTGGCCCATTATATAATGGGGTTGCAATGCTAAATTTGGACAACTTATTTACACAGTGCAAATTATATGACTTTAGCAAAATTAAATAATAAAATAATGTGTAGCTGCAGGATGTGTGTTTTTCCTCCCACCAATCTCTCATTTTACCCTGATTTTAGCACCTCCGTTTACGTTTCAGGCAGACAGAACTATTCTGTGAGCAACTTTTCTTTAATTCTAAAGAGTGTGTCACTATCTCAGTTTCTAGAACACTGGGCATGCTAAAAATGAAGCATTTGGGTCCATTTTTCCATTATAACCCACTCCTATAGCAGTTGCTGTGATTTTACCAAGAGCTTCAAGCACAGTTTCCATTTCAACTGTCCTTGTTTATGTGGCTTGAAGCCAGCCTTTAAAATCAATTCTGCTTGCCCTTAACTCTAGTGGTTGAATTTCTACTTCTTATTCTTTCTCTCTTTTATTTAAATCCTGGCTTCCATTTAAAATGGAAGGAGAAATGCACCTAAACCTTTAAATACTGATAGCACCAGCACACAATAAGGTTACAGCCCACCTTGTTGACCTGGGATGTCTACAGTCACTGATGGCCATGGGCTTGTGTAAAAAGTATGTCTAGAGTCACTGATGGCCACTGGCTTGTGTGTGGCCGCTGTGGTAGCCTACCTCAATTGCAACACCAATAAGCTAAATGAAATGGCCAAGGAGCAGTACGTGGTTTAAGGCGTTTAGAGGAAATGCATCATGAGATGGAATCCACAGATAAACCTGGTGAGGACAGTGCAGTTGGTCCTTCTCAAGCAGTTAATTAGCCTTTCTCATGTGAGAGCAATGCAAACGTTTGGGGCAACCAAATCATATTACATGGCTCTAATGAGGTTTCAAATCCAGTAGCCCATATGACTAAATAGTTTATAAATAGAACTTTAGATGTAGAAAACAGAAGCACAAAGTATAAGTCATGACTGAATAAGTTCGATTTAATTAAAAGTTATTTGAGGTGGTGTTGAGGGAGTTGCCTCAGCCCAGGCACCTGGAGAGGCAACTGTTAGTGTTAACTTTGAAGCACAATTTCAAAATGCAACTGTGCTGCTAGGAAGAAATCTCTAAACGAAGTGGTGGAGGATGGAAGAAGCCATTGCAAAGTTCCAGGAAATATTCATGTATATATTAGGAGGAGGAATAAGCAAAACCAGAACAAATTTTCCATAAAAGATGCTAGGCATTACTTTGGTTTTTTTTTTTTTTTTTTTTGCTTTGAAGGTGTTTCTAGAACCTGCCATTTCTGTAGTTCATGGGCTCCAGCTACTCTAAACCCCTCAGGGAAGGAAGGTCATTTAAGGATATCATGGATTCTGCTCTGACTCAGCCTCTCAGCATTTACATAACCTTGAGAGAGTCATTAACTGCTCTTTCTCTGACATAAGTTTCTCAAGGGCAGGGGCATGTCTTGTTAAACATGACCTGGAGCAGACACCTCTAGCAGAGGTGTCTCAGATTTTTGTTTCATGAAAAGAAGAATGAAGGACAAATGGAAGAGATGTTGTTAAATGATATCTAAGTTCCCCTTTGACCTTAATATTGTACATTTCTACATTCAAAAATATACCACAATGAGCAGTTTAGGAACATGCTAGATGTGTGCATATACTCAAGCCAGTGGTTTACCAAAGAGAGTGAGGGGAGGAGGAGGAAATGATCTGCCCTGGCAGGGAAGAGTATTTTAATACTGATATGATTTACAGTTGCGACTACATGGTGATAATTAAATGACTGGCTTTGTGTTGATTTTACTTTTGCTTTAAAACTGTGTACTGACAATGCATCTATTTAGTGGCAGCTCACACTGCCTGGTAACCCCCTACCCAAATGACTCCGTCTTCTTCTTTATCTTTATATTTTCTTATTAAACATCACAAACTTTACTAAGGTTTTTGTGGTTTTTTGTTCCATAGTGGCTTTCTTAAGAATGGTCAACTACATGAGGCAAGAGGAAGCCACATAACGAAATGGTTTTCAGTGGTCTGGGCAGGTGAGGCCCAATACAAGAAATCAGTGAATATAATTCCAGAAGGTATTAGCAAATCACACTCATAAAATGGCTCTTCCCTAGAGGGTTATTAGAAGATATCAACTACATGGTCTTTTGAAGTTTCTTAGAACCAAAGTGTGCTATGGGAAAGTGGAAGTGTTAGGAGACATGGGACTACTCAACCCTCAAATTTTAATTCAAACAGATTGGCCTTTGCCGAGCTTTGTGGCGCCATGGCTGGGTGCTCACAATGACTGCTCTCTTCACCTGTCTCAGCCTGGGGCCCCCTGGTCTTCTATGTCCTCTTATTCTCCCACTGTCACCAGCAACATTCCACACAAGGTTCCGAATTCACTTTTTAGAACCATCAGACATTTTTGAGGGTTTTATGAGGAAATTGAAGTAATTGGGTTGACTCTAGATTTAGGGAAGAAAAAAAATAGTTTAGAGTTGTAGACTATTTCTTTTTTTGCTTTGCCCCCAGTCTTTTTTTTCCTTTTATCTCTTCCCCATCTCAAGAGGATGCTGCCAGGGGCTTATGGCTTCCAAGCTCCTCGTTAGCCTCTCTAGGGCTGACAGAATCCCAGCCAGGTGCAGAGTGGCAGGTGGCTTCCCTTGTTTGCCCCTGTTGCAACCTCCTGGTGGTCTCGGCTCTCCAGCCACCAGTGGCTGGCTGTGTGGAGCACTTGTCACCAGCTCCTCCCCACCTCCATCTCAGGGAGCTGGCCTCAGATACAGCAGCTCCCAGCTAATTTTGAAGACAGAATTAGCTTAAATTAATTGGTTTCTGAATGTTAAATTTATTCTTTTAAATGGCAGAGATTCTGTGGCAGCAGGACAGATGTACCCACAGGCATTGACAGGTGGTCATCTGGTGAGACGATTTGGCCAATGTTCATGAAGTGTCTTCCACAAATATATTCTGTTCAAAACACACACACACACACACACACACACACACACACACTGACAGATGTATTGCTAAGGAACAGGACTCTCTTACTGAGTTGAGACATGACATTACCAGGCAAAGGTATTTCTACCTACGTACATTGCGACCGGGCATGGCGGCTCTCGCCTGTAATCCCAGCACTCTGGGAGGCTGAGGCGGGAGGATCGCTCAAGGTCAGGAGTTCAAGACCAGCCTGAGCAAGAGCAAGACCCCGTCTCTACTAAAAATAGAAAGAAATGTATTGGCCAACTAAAAATATATGGAAAAAATTAGCCAAGCATGGTGGTGCATGCCTGTAGTCAGGAAGCTGAGGGAGGAGCATCGCTTGAGCCCAGGAGTTTGAGGTTGCTGTGAGCTAGGCTGATGCCACAGCACTGAAGCCGGGGCAACAGAGTGAGACTGTCTCACAAAAAAAAAAGAAAAAAAAAAAAGTACATTGCATTTGTGCTTCTTATAGACCAGGCACATGACTAGGCACTGAGCTTCGACAAGTTGCATAGAGAAGTGAGAATAATAGCACTAACAGTCTGAGCTAGCACTGAGATGGGGGAATTCTGCCCAAGAGCACTGGGAAGGCTTCCCAGAGAGGGTAATAGTTAAGCTGAGCCTTGAATAAAGCGTTTGATTGATCTGTTGTCACTTGACACAGTTACAATTTAAAGCCATGCAAGATAAATGAGACTTTCTGAGGGGATGAGATGGAGAGGTCAGGATGGTAGCCTGGGGTTCTTCTGAGGATATGGGGTCGGTAGTGAGAGTAAGTATGCAGGTGAAAGAGAGAGACTTTTCCTATTCTGCCTATAATCTCCATGGGATGGAATGTGAAGTGAAAAGTCTCAAAACCTTCTTCACATATTTCTTTGGACTGCCCCCTGTGGAAACATGGCCCTTTAATATTATAGGCTTGAATGCTTTTCCAACGAGCAGTTTATTCTGTTCAGAATTTAGGACCACATGTGAATTTGTGAACTACACTTCTATTTCTAAAAATTTTTTTCTAGGTGAAATTCACATAAACAATTCAGTAGCATTTAGTACATTCACAGTGTGGTGCAACCATCACCTCTATCTAGTCCCGAAATATTTTCATCCACCAAAAAGAAACCCTATACCCATTAAGTAGTTACTCCCCAATCTTCCCTCTCCCCTAACTCCCAGGCAACTAAGAAACTATTTTCTGTCTCTTTGGATTTATCTGTCCTCAATATTTTATATAAATGGAATCATACAATATGTGGCCTCTTTTATCTGGCTTCTTTCACTTAACATAATGTTTTTGAGGTTTTTCCATGTTGTAGCATCTATCAGTACTTCCTTTTCTAATGGCTGAATAATTGTTTTTACATATATATGCAACAACTTGCTTATTCATCTATTGATGAGCATTTGGATTGTGTCCACCTACTGGCTATTGTGAATAATACTGCTAGGATCATGCATGTACAGGTATTGGTTTGAGTTCCTTTTTTAAATCATTTTGGACATGTACCTAGTAGTGAAATGGCTGGGCTACAGGGTAATCCTATGTTTAACCTTTTGAGAAACCACCAAACTGTTTCCCTTAGCAGATCCACCATTTTACATTCCCATTAGCAATGTACAAGAGTACCAATGTCTCCACATCCTCTCCCACACTTTTTATTTTCTGTTTTTTTTTTTTTTTTTTTTCATTATAGCCATTCTAATGGATGTAGTGTTAGCTCACTGTGGTTTTGATTTGCATTTCCCTAATTACAAATGATGCCCAACATCTTTTCCTGGGCTTGTTGACCATTTGAATATCTTCTTTGGAGAAATGTCTATTCAAGCCCTTTACCCACTTTTAACTGAGTTGTTTATCTTTTTGTTGGTGAGTTGTAAGGGTTCCTTTTGTATTATTTTATATGCTAGACCCCTAGCAAATATATGATTTGCAAATATTTTCCCCATTCTGTAGGTTGTCTTTTCACTTGCTTCATAATGTCCTTTAATGTGAAAAAGTTTTTAATTTTGATGAAGCCCAATTTTTCTATTTTTTCTTTTGTTTTCTATGCTTCTTTTGGTGTTGTATCTAAGCATCCATTGCCAGATCCAAGTTTCCAAAGACTTATCCCTATGTGTTCTTCTAAGAGTTTTATGATTTTAGCTCTGTATTTAGATAGTTGATCTATTTTTAATTAATTTTTGACTGTGGTGTAAAGTAGAAATTCATTTGCATGTGGATATTTACTTGTCCCAGAACCATTTCTTGATGAGACTATTCTTTCTCTGTTGAATTGTCGTGGCACGCTTGCCAAAAACCACAGGCCATAAACGTATGGGTTTATTTCTGTGTTCTTAATTCTCACACCTCTCCATTTTTATAAAACTGTCATGATGAAGATTTTAGCCACAATAAATTCCATTTTGTTCATTTCTCTTGATTACTAGACTTTTGAGGGTTTTTCAGGACATGCAATTTCACCTTTATTTTTCCTCCCTCATTCACTAAAGTATTTCTTGGCCTCTTTTCTACTGGTGCTATCCAGTAATCCAGTTGCTCCTGGGGACTGAAAAAAACATTTTTGAATAATTTTTAAATGATAAATTTGGCCATTGTGATGATACAGCCCTTACTGCACTGGCATGGAGGCCCTCATACATTCTTCCATTTGTTCCCTTGAGTTCCCTTAAAAATAAGCCATTTATTGAAAATGAGATTATTTTACCTTAAAGCTCCTCTTCTTGTTTTATAAGAATAAAAAGGTTTTGTTCATATGAAATGTCACTTCTGCAGCTTCCTTCTAAATTTACTCCACCTGCACTGTCCTGTGTTTTGCTCCACATTTGTAGTTCTTTGGCCAGAGCTCTCTGACTGATTATTTACCTGTTGAAATATTTACATTGACTCTTTGAGGCCACAGCTGCTCCTGGCAGAATTACTGTGCAGCCCCAATGGGCCAGTCTCTGAACTTTTCCAATTGAAAAGGTCAGGAAGTTATGGGGACTGACAATTTTTAATTTTGTAACCTCTGTGGAAAGCTGAACAGGGCAGACTTGAACAAATAAATTAGTGTGAGCTGGCCAGGAAGCCCACTGAAAACTACCATGGGAGGGAAGAAGAGGCAATTCGCCTCTGATAAACAAAGAGGGGTCCTGGGTGCTCCTGTGACAGTGTCAAGCTGTGTCATCATGTGGACGGATGGAGGTTTGAGTTATTAATCCCTTAAATCTCCTGCAGGCCTTGTCCAGTTAGGAGATCTCAGTTGAAGTTCACTCCATTTATCCTGATCCAAAGAAGATTACTTACTGATTTACGACGTCTCAGAATAACCGATGTTGGAATGCCCAAGGAACTTTGTTTTCTGCAGGATATTTAAGAGCCTTGCAGTCTTGCAAGCCTCAAAATGCCTTGACCACAAAAGGGGCATTTGCTAGAATTTTATCTTTAATTTGTAACCACTGCCTTCTACTACTATGAAAGAGAGACTCGTGTCCATGCCACGTCCCAAGATGCCGGGACAGCACTTAGTCACTGCAGTTCTTGAATTCTTGCTGTGGATAAATGGAAGGGGTTCAAGGCACCCAGCTCTAGGAGGAGCGAGATGTCTTCTCTTGAATCAGACATTTCCTGTTAGCCTTGGGAAGAAGTTTGATTATTTTGCACTCCCTACATTTAGCCTCTTAGGATTCACAAGACAAATTATAGAGAAGGAACTTTGCCCACTCAGTGTCACAAGGGGAAGTCACAGCACACCCAAACTACTGTTTCTAATGTACTGTGTCCAGACTCAAGTTAAGAAATACAGAGTTGGGCCAGGTGCAGTGGCTCATGCCTGTAATCCTAGCACTCTGGGAGGCCGAGGCAGGTCGATTGCTCCAGGTCAGGAGTTCGAAACTAGCCTGAGCAAGAGCAAGACCCCGTCTCTACTATAAATAGAAAGAAATTAATTGGCCAACTAATATATATAGAAAAAAATTTAGCCGGGCATGGTGGCACATGCCTGTAGTCCCAGCTACTCGGGAAGCTGAGGCAGGAGGATCGCTTGAGCCCAGGAGATTGAGGTTGCTGTGAGCTAGGCTGACGCCACGGCACTCACTCTAGCCTGGGCAACAAAGTGAGACTCTGTCTCAAAAAAAAGAAATACAGAGTCGGAGAGTGTCTTATAATACTTCTTTATCTCCCTTCTGTCTCCGTCTTTTATAGAATTAGGCTTTCCCACTGCACCCTTCTACTCTAATGAAGCTGCTCTCTCAAAGCTTCCATACTGGCTTGGCTTTCTTGAGTCATCTTGAGCTTCCCAGCCCTACCTCCACCTGTCCATTCCTGCAACACGTGCCTCCTTTGGGTTCCCAAGCATCACTCTCTTCTGCTTCTTCTCTACTTCTTTGACAGCTCTTTCTCAGTCCTTCACTAGTTTCCTGTCTTTTGACCCTGAAGATATATTTTCTGCAAAGTTCTGAGCCTCACCCTCTTTTCTTCATCCTGTGCATTCTTTCTGGGTGACCCCATCTCTGTCACGGCTTTAGTTATCACCCATATCCTGGTGGCTCTCAAATATGTGGTTTTCACCTGTCTCCCCAACTCCAGGCACATTTATACCTCCCTTCTGGACACCTCCACAGGAGTTCCCTGGAAAATAGTCATGTAGGTATACTTTTAACTTAGCTTTCTAAACTCTATAGAAAACGCTCTTATTCTCTGTATCTTACCTTTGTTAAAAGTCACCAACTATATAGTGAAGTCACCTTCACTCATACCCGAAGTTTAAACATCCTGTTAATGGCACTTCCAGAATACTTTCAAATATTGCCTATCTATGCCTGCGTCATTGCTCCATGTAAGGGCACAACAATCTAATGATCTGCTGACCCTTAGCCTACAAGCTCCAGGAAGGGCAGAAACTTATGTCTATTTTGTTCACCACCTACTTCTTACACAGCATGGCACCTGGCACATTGTAGAGAACTTATAAATAATTGTTAAATAAATGGACAGATTTCAACCCTAGATTCTCTCTCCTTTAATTCATTCTACACAACTATTAGAATTAACTAAAATAAATACATGATCATAACATCATTTGTTCTGAACCTTTGAATGATCACCTCCCATTTACTACAGAGTAAGGACCATTATGTCTGATTATAAACTCAAGAACTTTCACAGAACTGTCCTAATTTACTTCTGAGGACTCATTTCCTACCACTACCTTCCAGCACCCTACTTGTTGGACAGATCTCTCTGCCAGAAACACCATTGTGTCCTTTGTATCTGAGATGATGTGGTCCTTTGTCTATTATGGTCCTTTGAGTGGTCAAGTTTTAAAAACATCAGGAATTAGGAACAAAGTTGATATAATAAGAGTTTGGAGTATAATTAAATCTTAGGAAGAGGAAAAAAATAAAGCTGCCATTCCAAATCTCTATCTTTAAAAATTACTTTTCTTGTTTCCTCCATTCTTGAAGTAAATCACGACAAATTATGAAAGCTAAAAATTACCTTAAACATTATAAAATCCAGGTGAAAAACCTCAATATTTATATTAACACCCTGAAACACCTCTATAATACATTTTTCTACATATGTTTGCTACATACTTTAAAAATATTTTTATCGTGGTAAAAATGTATATTATAAAATTTGCCATTTTAACCATCTTAAGACTCAAAGTTTCTTTACACTCACCTCCACCAACCCAACTGCAGAAACAAAGGGGGAAAGGAATCGAGTGACTCACAGCTCACACCTAGGGTTTCTGAGACCAAGGAGAAGCTGGGAGGAGGTGTGGGCAAGGGAATGGGAGAGACCAAGCCTCCAAGGAATGGGAAGGGGTAAAAAAGTAGGGTTTAGGGGTGGGGCCATAAAAGCGAGGGAGGAGAACCCAGGGAGATGAGAGCAGCTAGACCCTGGCTTGGACACACGCAGCAGTGAGTGGGCGTGGCCCTGGCACTCTCCCAGCCCGGCTCTATCCTGTACACTGGCATTTTACCACTGATAATGACAGGCAAAGCACTTCATCTTTTCTGGAGTGCATGCGTGTGTGTGTGTGTGTGTGTGCACGCGCGTGTGTGTATGTGTAGTGTGCTCATGTACTGTGTGTGCAAAGGATGGAGAATAGATCACCTCTCTGATCCCCATATGTCACTTACAGGCACCCTCCAGTATTCAGTGTAGACAAGGAGAACTGAAGAGCAATGCAGGGGTTCACCCAACCAGCTCACCTGTCTTTGGGCTCCTGCTATCTTTCACGGGTCTCTCTGTTCTTCTAAACTAGCTCCCAAGTTCACGGAGAACAAAGCTTTTGACTTTGCCTAAATATCCTCAGGGCTTTGCTCAGGGTCTTGTGCCTTGTGGCCACTCAGCAAATATGATCGACTTGGCTTTTACAAAGGCTGTAACTGAGGCCCAAAGCAACTAAACTGCTTTTCCAGCGGTCCACAACTTGTTAGCGGCTGAGCCAGGATGGGATGGCAGCTTTTTCTTTCAGAAGTAAAGCTCACTGTTTTCAGTCTAAAAATTTCAGTTATTTGCATATATTTACTTAGAGAGGAATTATAGAAGATGCACAGTGCTTATTTTCTTCAACCATGTTATCATCTAAAGTAGGAGCTTTCAAATGGGAGATGGTGTCATGCAGTGAGTACAAGGTCAGGTTTCAAAATTGGAGGGAAGTCCTGGTAAGATGCCCAGGGGCAAGTCCTTTTCTTCCTGAGCTAAAGATATCCTCACCCATGAAAAGAGAATACGCACAGCCTAGTGATGGTGTGAGATTAAAGAAGATAGCCTGAGGTCTACCAGTTAGCAGTTCTTCAAGTGTATCATTTGTATAACAACTATACCAATTACCCATTCATACTATTTTTTATCATGATAATTTACTCCAAATGAGAAAAGCAATCACAATAAATTACAAATTATAAAGGCTAAAAGTTACCTTGAACTTTACAAGATACAAGGGGAAAAAACAATATTTATATTAACAGCCTGAAACATCTCTGTGATACCTTTCTGTACATATTTTGGCTATATACTTAACACATTTATTTAGTGTGGTAAAATAGACACATCATAACATTTTCCATTTTAACCACCTTCAGGTGCACAATTCAGTGGCATTAAGTACATTCACAATGTTGTGCAACCATCGCCACTATCTATTTGCACAACAGAGCCCGGGAGAGCTGCTCACTTAAAACATGATGTGAATGAGTTGTGCAGCACCAAGGCCCGGATGTGCTACCTTGTCTCTCACTTCCAAGCTTTGGCACATTTTTTCTTTCTGCCAGGAGCACTCTATTCCAAATCCTTCTGCCTCCTATTCTTCTAGTATTCCTGCTCACTTCTCAGTCTCAGCTGGGTAGACCTTTGAAGCCCTTACGAAATCCCCCCAAACTAGATTGGGTGCCCATCTTTGAGCTCCTCCTCCATGCTCATCTAACTGTAGTTAGATTTTCACACTATTTTTGGCTGCCTTTATTTAGCCCATCTGCCCTTCTAGACTGTGAGCTCCTCCAGAATTGTGTTTTGTTTACCACTGAGGGCCAGAATTGTGTTTTGTTTACCACTCAGCAGGTGTTCTGTAAATATCCGATGAATGAGGGAATGGAATAGCCAATCACCTGCCACTTCTTATATAAGGGCTGCTTGGAAGTTTCCTTTACCCATATTATTTCCCTGAAATCTATCCATTCTTTCACCCATGTATTCATCCTTACAACAAATGCTATTTAAGGATCTTTTCCATGAGCCAAGCACTGATTTTAGACCCTGGACTACAGCAGAGAATAAAAAACAAAAATCACTAATCTTATGCAGTTTACACTGTTGTTAAGGAGTGGGAGAGAGTGTGTGGAAAAGCAGAAAATAAACAAATAAGTAAAATAGATAGCATGCCTCATAGATTCATTGGTGGTAATAAATATGAGCTTTAATAATTCAAATATAACGTTGAAAGGGAATATTACCGTGAAGGGGTGGAGGGAGAGAAAATACTGGAGTGTATGGTTCTATGGTGGAAAGTTAAGGTTATTGGATTGGGAGGTCTGGGGCATTGGGAGAGGACTGGGTACCCACCCTGAGAATGGGGAGAGGAAGACTAGTAGATCCAAAAAGGCAGAGAAAGGGAGGCAAAGTGCTGAAGCTAGTCAGTATTACCAGAGTCTGACACTGGTTTGGAATTGGGCAGGGAGAATAAAGAGGGATGGAAGGCCTGTGGGGGGAGGACTATGGGATAGTTCCCAGCAAGACTCAAGGAATTAGCCAGAAGGTGCCTCTCTGGAAGATAATACCCCACAATACTTCTAACCTTTTCCTTTCCAGCTGCAGAAGAAAACGAACACGTGGTATAATTTTTTAATTGTTCGGAATCATTGTGTGGGAGTACAGCCTTCCACGAGATGTGACATCTTTAGCACTAGAAATAGTCCTTTCACTTGAACTATAGAGTTGAAATATCTTATGTCAAAATAATCATTTTTAGATATCCTTCCAGAACAGTCTCATAGCTGTTTGAAAACAGGATAGTGTTTTCCATCTCTCTCTTCCCAGACTCCAGCATGAAGCCAGGGATGGAGCAGGCCAACGTGGAGAATATAAGCCTAGAAAGAGAAGAAAGATTTGTGAGCAGGACTTTTCAGTGGAAATACATTGCTTCTGCAATTTTTTTTATTTTTGAGACTTTTATTTTCAAATTTGTTATAACATTTTTCTCATTTTAAAGTAATACATTTTCTTTACATATAGAATGCTCGAAAAAGAGGAAAAATAAATATGTGACGTATTACTCCCAATCATGCAAGCTGAAAGCCTATTAATATTAATAATAACTCGTACTTCAATGGTTCTTTCTCCTCCTTCCTAATCCAAGTCCTTAAATCCCTGAACAGTTAGTATCCCCTCCTACCCTCCTTGAAAGTCTGTATTAATCACCTGCTGTGATCTGAATGCTAGTGTTGCCCACAGATTCATATATTAAAACCTAATCACCAATGTGGTGGAATTAGGAGGCAGAAAGAGCAGAGCCCTCATGAATGGGATTAGTGTCCTTATGAAAGAGGCCTCAGAGAGATTTCTTGCCCTTTCCACCATCTACAAACCAGAAAGCAGGCTCCCACCAGACATGGAATCTGCCAGCACCTTAGTCTTAGACTCCCAGACTTTAGGACTCTGGGAGAGAAATTTCTATTGTTTATAAGCTACCCTGTTTATGGCATTTTATCATAGCAGCCTGAATACCACCACCCCAGTCAACCCTACTACGCACAAACACCTTCAAACTCCCACAGTGAGCAAAATACAGGCTAGAGCTTAACCCCTTGCTACAAATACAAAGAAGGTAGTTGACAAGTCATTAAATCAAATATAGAGATTTCCATTGTTAACATTTTAAGGTTTTCCTTTCTTTCTGGTGTTTCATTGCATATTTATTATAAAGCTGGGATTGTGTCATATATGAATTTAATATACAGGTCTTTCAAAAAATCTTAGAGACAGAGCACTGAATGTATCATGCCTTTCAGTTGTAGAATACTTCATTATTGATCATCAATCTAAGAAAGGCCCTTTTCTATTATAAATATAACAATAATAATTATTGTTATTCCTTTCTGATGAAAATACTCCCCTAATATATTTGATATATGAAATGTATCATCTTGCATATGAACTGTTTATGATATATGCAACATGTTGCATTTCTTCATGAATGTGTTCTTTAATATGTATTTTTCCTAAAATATCATTCTGTCCTTATTTATTTTCACTTAACACTATGTTTTTCAGATGTATCACAGCACACACACAGTTTTGTCATTACACAGTATGCATTTACTACATTTTTCTACATTTTTCTTATTTTTTCTTCCAGTGTTGAACAAGTGGATTACTCTAACATCTCTTTGCCACAATCAATATGACAAATGTCTCTTACATGTTCCCATAAGGACCTGTGTAAGTGTGTCTTGTGATATATATCTAAAGTGGAGTTACTGAGTCTTGAGAACTCAACTTCTCTAAGTAATACTACATAGCTTTCCATTTCCCCACATTCTAATAGACACTTTGTAACATAATCTAATTTTTGCTATTAGGATGCCTTTAAATCAGTATCACACTGTTCTTCTTATTCATATTTTTCTGATTGTTATGCGGTTTTTAATTCTTTTTCTGGAATTCCATACCTCTGAGGCTTCTCCTTCTGTAGAATGTCTACTCATAGATTCACCCACTTACCCTATTTTTACAGGTAGCATTACATCTTGAATATTTTCTCAGATTATTCATGAACAATAGTTGTAATGGGTTTGTAATATTTCATAATATACCATGTGTTTTTAAATCATTGCTCTTTTATTAGACCTTTAAGTGGCTTCCAATTTTTGCCAACTCCTGATAAACATCCCTGTACTGAAATCCTTGTCTACAAGTGTGATTATTTCTTTTGGACCATGTCTTGGAAAAGTCATTGATTCGAAGGACATGAAACATTTTATGTCATTTAGTACATATTGCCAATTTGCTTCCCTAAAAGATTATGACATTTACCGTTTCATTAGCAGTACATATGAGTACTTGTCTTATCATGCACTCGTATCTTCTGAATCATCACTAACCTGATATTTGAAAATCTCTAGCTCATTTTTACTTTAAATTGCTCACTAGTGACACCTGGACCTGTTTAATGTAGATTAGAGATTTGTATTTCTTCTTTTGTAAACCATCTCTTTGTGCTCTTTGCTTAGTTTCTCTAGAATGTTTGCGTTATATTTTTTATTTGCAAGAGCTCTTTATATAAATAGCGTTTATTCAATGTTGCTTTCTGTATCTCTGGCCTGTGGTGATATAATTCTAATACTTGAGAAGATGGCAGTTGTTGGGAGCTTGTCTTTTGTGGGTGGCTAAGAACAGTAGGTTGCAAAAAATGCTACTAGACATTTGAAAAAGTAAGGAAAATAGCTGTAAGCACAGGTAGAGTTTCAGATAACACTTTCTAGCAGCCAAACAGTTTTAGGTGATCTGCAAAGTCCCCATCAGAAGGGCTGACTGTCACCTCTCAGCAGGGAGGTACCAATGATCCCCTGTGTTCTGCACCTCAGCTCATTGCTTCACCTTAGCCCTGCTCGTGTTTGACCTCGTTAGAAGACTCTCATTGACCACAGCAGGCCCGTGGCCTTTGAGGTAATGCTGAAATATCAATAATTCAACAAATTTGAACTTTAAGACAAAAGCTGTAGGCAAGGCTAATATTTTCTTAATATCTGTTTTTAATGCAAGTTACAGATAATTCCATTTTATGTAGTTTCCCAATCAGATCTGCCATCCCATAAACCTATTTGTAATTCTCAAGTATTTAATAGCACCGCACTTTGTTCTGTGCTGTGTCACATTTTGCTGAAAGCCAGTGCATTAACCTCCGGGGAAGTCTTGAAAACGTGTGACCAGTGTTCCTGTTCGCACTTAAGGCTGAACATGTGTAAGGCTAATCGGAGAGCCATGTAACTGTCATGCTGCAAGGGGTACTAAAATCCCACCTGTCTCTCTTTTGCTTCAGAGATATCTTCCCCTTTCTCCTGAGAGAGGGAATAGTCATTTATCCTGGAACTGTTTGCTAACTGGCTGCAGAACATATAGCTCATACTAAATAATGCTTGACACTTGATTTCTTATCAACTCCTCAGCTGGGCAAATGTCTGCCCACTCCCAAGCCCTTCTTTCTTGGATACCAGATGCAAAACCTAGACACAAACCTTTGGGAACTTTACAAAGGCGAACAGGGCAATAAAGAGTAATCTTCACTACTTGTGTGCATGTCCTTATATGCACCAGAGGAAATATGCTCACACACCCTAAAAAGCTACTTTTCTGTCATGGCTTCTAGTTCTTTATCCTATCACTGCATGTGCTCATAGGTGTGTCGTGCAGTGAGGGTGGAGGGTGGGGGGAGTTAAGACGTATTTCTACATTGTTAATGATATATAATTTACTCATAATAAAATTCATAGATTTTAAATATAGTTGGAAGAGTTTTGACAAATACATACATCTGTTTTATCACCACCCCAATCAAGATCTAGAATATGTCCATCCCCCCAGAAAGTTTCCTCATGCCCTTTCTAGTCATTCCATCTTAATCCCTGCCACTCTACTTTCTATAACTACATTTTAGTTTTCGTTGTTCTAGAACTTCATATGAATAGAGTCACATGATATGAATTCTTTTGAATCTGGTTTCTTTTGCTCAATACAATGCTTTGAGATTTAATCTATGTTGTTGTGTGTATCAGCATTTCATTATTATTGTTTAGTGGTATTTGTGTGAAAACATGACAAATTGTTTAGCCTGGAAATTATTAACTGATATTTGGGTTGCTTCCAGTTTTTGCTCTTTATGTAATTTTATGGACATACGTTTTCATTAGGACATAAAAATCATTGACCGTTAAAAGGAAAGACTGATAAGTAGGACTACTTTGAAGTTAAGAATTCCTTTTTATCAAAAAGTACATTAAGAGAGAGAAATGCAGGCTGCAGAATGGGAGAAGATAGTTGCAATGCTACAAAGGATGCAATTACCCTACTTCCAAACAAGGTCACATTCTGAGTATTGGGGCTTAGTATTTGGGAAGGGACATAATTCAACCCTTATAATACAATTTCTGTGTCTTCTCTATGCATTTTCCCCTGATTATTATGGGTTGAATTTCCTGGTTATTCGAGTGCCTGTTAATTTTTGATTGGATGTCAAATGCTTTGAAAGTTACATTATGGTTTGCTGGAGAATTTTTTATTCATTTAAATATTATATTTTTCATCTTTGTTCAGAGACACACTTAAATTACTTAGAAATAATTTCACCTTTTTTGGGTTTGGTTGAAGGCTTTATTAGCTGGGTCCAAAACAACTTTTTGTCTGGTTCTTATTCACTGTCACAACTGTGACAATATTTGAAGATCATACGTGGTGCTCCAGGTGTTAGGAGGTATTTCCACTCTGGCTGGTGTGATCATTGAGGACTTTTCTATCATATCCCTCCTAGTATGGTTTCCTGGCTTTATGTAGTTTCCTCATATGCATGCACTGATCAATACTCAGCCAAAAACTCAAAGGGAACCTTCTATACACGCCCAAAGCTCTCTCTGTTTAGCTCTCCCCTATCCCTTACTCTTCCCTTTGAGTTCTAGCCACCTTGGACTCCGCAACTCTGTCTTCTCAACTTAGGGATATTGCCGAGCCATTCCTGCATTGCACCTTGTGAATCCCCTCAAGGCACTAAGCTGGGACAGTTTGGGGGTTCACTGTGTTTCTTACCCTTTTCTCAGGGACAACTGTCCTGTGCTGCCCATTGTCCAAAGTCTGGAAAAACACTCTTTCATGTATTTTGTTCATTTTTAACTTATTTTAAAATGGGAAGGTTAATCTGGCCTTCTTCCTTCATTCTGGCCAAAGTGAAACTCTTTAAATTTGATTTTATATTTTCATTTGACAGCTATTTATTGAGTAGCTACTACGTGCCAGGCACTGTTTTAAATGCAGGGAATGCATCAGTGAATAAGAGCAGATAATAATCCCAACATGTGTACAATGTGGGCAATCAAGCAATGAAGAAACAAATAAACAAATGGGATGTCAGATGGAATTGTGTGCTAAGAAGCAAATTAAGGCAAGAAAGGTAAACAGGGAGTGCTGATAGTGAGAGGGGATTGTAATTTAAAATAAAGTGGTTAGGGAAGAGGCCACAGAAAAGAAATCATGACAGCAAAGGTCTGGAGGAGGTGAATGAGCAAGGCATGGATGTTTGAGAAAAATGCTTCAGTTTGGGAGAACAGGAAGTACAGATGCTCCAAGGCAGGAATATGCTGGAAATGTTTAAAGAGCAGTAAAGAGGCCAGTGTGGCTAGAGTGGAACAGATGAAGAAGGAGCCATGGGAAACCAGGACAGATTTGTCGTGGCCGGAGTTAGAGGGGCTTATCTTGTATGGTCTTGAAGCTCATTATGAGCGTTTCAGTTTTTATTCTGAATTATCAGAGGCATGAAATATTCCCACTTTTGTTTTAGCAGGATCCCCTTGGCTACTGTGTTGAGAACACAAAGTGAAAGGGCAAGGGCAGATGTTCAGAGGCCTTTGAAATAATCCAGGCAAGAAATGATGGTGATTAGAGCCAAAGGGGGCATGGGAAGAGTTGGTGTCTAAGGAATGCAGATAGATTTTGGATATATTCTGATAGTTGACAGAATTTGCTATTATTAGGTTTTAGACCCAGGCAATCCTCCTTCCTCCTCTCAATTAGGGCTCAATACTACCTTGTAATACTACAGATAGAAGAATTAGAAGTTCATATTCTTCATGCTATTTTATTATGTTAGGCTGAACCCTGCGGGAACGTCTAGAGGCTTCCTTCGGAGACAGAGACAGAAGCAGCCTTTAATGTGCTTCTCCTGGGAGCATAAATCTGTCATTGGCCTCATTCTTATTACACACGGATCCCAATAAGTCTGTTTTGCAGTGCTTTTGACTACCTGAAACAGTAGGAAGACTATTTTTTTTAAATCAATGTGCAAATGAAAAGGAATTTATATTTTCTTCCAAATTTGACCTTGAGTATTTGTTACAAACACCTAGGTGGTATTTTAAAAGTGTCAACAAAATGAGCTCTTAAAAGTCATTCATATACTTAAGCATTTGGGGACCTTTCTGATTCTTTTATTCCTTTTTTTTTTATTTTTAGCTCATCTGTGTTTGAGCAGACTTGGATGGCGTTTCATAATGTACTGCCTCTGGTTTTGCTATATATGTAAAATATGGCTTGCTTCAACAATATCTCTGATGGCTTGAACCATTCTTTTCACTTAGTCATTCATTAAACAGACATTTATTGAAGAGCTACTGTATGCCAGGCCCTGTGCTATGTGGTCAGAGGTAAGCTATTTCTTACCCATAGATTGCAAAGTCCTGCTCCTCAAGGGATAATAACACATATGGAATATATAATTTATAATGTGATAAAAGTTAGGAAAAGAACCTGCCGGTATGGGAAAATTTAGGAGGACTTTTTATGCCAGTTTTGGGGATGTGAGTTTCTCAGCTGAAGGGTTGGTGGTGCAGGGAGAAGGGAGTGAAGGCTGGACATTTGCAGTGGCAGCAATATGAATGAAAGCTGTAGGGTAAGAGAAATCACAATGCACTGGGGACCTACATGTGCTTCAGAATGGGTGGAGCTTTCCCTTAGAATAAGGAGCTATGACACTAAGGAGTCAAGCACGGCACAGATTACCAGACTCCATGCTAAGGGGTTTGCATTTTAATTGTAGATCAATGGGGACCATTGAAAATCTCTTTTAGCAGGGAGGTGGTATTACATCGAGAAAGGTCACTCTGGTTACAGTGCAGAGAATGGATCTGAGTATAGTGAGATCAGAGACAAAGAGACCTGCTAGTGAGCTGCTGCAGTAGCCTAGGAGCTTGATGCTAATGGCCTGAAATAAGCTGCTGCCAGAAGTAGAATTGGAGAATTTCAAAAGATAACAAGAGAGAATCCAAAGAATAGGTGTGAGTGCTTTGTAGAAAGGGAAAAGGTAAAGAAAAATTCAAGTCTTCTAGCTGAGACATAGTGAAATAACAGTACCATTGATTGAGATATCAGGCACAGATAGAGAAATAGCTTTGGATGACCTGTGATAAATTCGGTTTGGAACAAATTGAGTTTAAGCTATCTGTGGCTATCCATCTGGTGATGTCCATTGCTATTAGTCATGTAGGTCTGGAGCTCAGGAGAGCCATCCTAGCTAGAAATATGGTTGAGAATCAGAGCATATAGATGGTCATTGGAGCTTTGAGGGCAGAAGAGATTACAGAAGAATACAGTCTGGAGGATGGAGCATGGGCCTCTGAGAAATGCTGACATTGAAAGGGATTGACAAGAAGGAGTAGCTGGCAAAGAAGATTGTGATGTAGCAGCCAGCAAGGTAGAAAGAAAACCAAGGCAATGTGGTATGAGGGGAATGTGGAACTGCAGAATCTGAAATAGGCAAGGACTTCCAGAAATCCAGGTAGGTCAACCGTGTTCAACCCTGGTGCAGCTTCAGGTCAGATGGAGCGTGTAGGGGCTGTTGCACTGAGCCAAAGCAAAGCCATCCCTTGTTCTTAGCGAGAGAAGTTTCAATGAAGTAACGAGGGAAGAGGCCAGACTGCAGGGAGACCAGAGATATGCAAATAGAAAGAGCTGATGTAGACTCCTAAGGAGGAGAGAGCACAGCACCAAAGCTAACGTGGCATGTGAGGTCCGTGCAAAACTTTTGCCGTTTCCTGAGATGAGAGAGAGAGATGCACTTGTTTAAATGCCAATTAGGAAGGGTCGCATAGAAGGAGCAATTGGAGTTACTACAAAGAGAGGTGGTGCCTGATTGAACAGTGTTTCTGAGGCAGCAGGAATGGTTGGATCCCAAGGCATCTGTGGGGGGACTAGCCTCACCAAAGAGGAAAAGTACTTCTGAAAAGATCAGGCCTGGGTTAAAGATGGATATTTGTTATGGAGTCAATCGTGTCTCCCAAAATTCATATATTGAAATCCTAATTCCTAGTCCCTCACAATGTGAACCTGTTTGGAAATCAGATCATCACAGATGTAATTAGTTAAGATGAGGTGAGACTGGAATAGGGTGAGTCCCTGACCCAATATGTCTAGTGTCTTTGTATAAAGGGGAAATGGGGACACGAACATGCACACCCAGGTAGAAGCCCTGTGTTGAAGGCAGAGATTGGGTGATGCAGCGGCAGGCAAGGAACACCAGCAAAAAGATTGCCAGCAAACCACCAGAAGCTAGGAGAGTGATCTGGAACAGATATTTCACGAGCACCATCAGGAACCAGCTCCTGATCTGGTACTTCTGGCCTCCAGCACTGTGTGACAATGAGTTATATTTGCTTAAGCCACCCAGTCTGCGGTACTTTGTTACAGCAGCCCCAATAAAGTAATGCAGTGCCAGCGGACGTAAGCTTGCATGGTGAAGGCCAGCAAGTCAACGGAGTTCTGACCCGATGGAGCTACTTTTCCTATGACCTTGAACCCAGTGTTACCTTTGTGGAGTCAGTGGGGAAGGTGGCACGGGGCACTTAATGATAAGTGGAGAAGACTAGAAATAACCATTCTGAACAATGGAAGGCAGCAGTCTAAAAAGAAATACAAGATTGCTGGGAAGTACTGAGGCTCCCATTGAGTTTGGATCTCAGTAATTTCCTGTGTGTGTGTGTGTTTTGGGGGGTTTCTGTTTTTGTTTCTTAAAGAGTCCTTTCAGTAGCACTCTGTAGCCCGGTATGATTACTTTGGGAATATATTTTCCACCATTGAAGTCAAAGCCAACTATCTTTTCCTGCCCTGCCTGCCTTTTCCTACACCCTAGTCCTGAGCAAAGATGCAAAGTAATAAAACTATTTTATTCATAGGAAAGGCCATTAAAATTATCCAGCAGGCCGTTTGCCAGTGTGCCTCTCGCATTCTTCTACCACCAAGAACTAATCCCTGGGGGTTAGCTTATAAAATCCATGACTAAAAAGTGTTTTTTGTCTTTCATCATCAACTTTCCCACAGATTTGGTGGCTCTGAGCTGTACTCTGGCCCTGAAATGTCTCCTCAAGGCATTTTTCTTCATCCTTAAGTTCAAGGATGTCTTAAGAGGCTTGTTTTCTCTTACCATGAATATGAATCGGGCCTCAGCAGGGTCTGTAACTAACCAGACCTAAGGAAATACAGTACCATGGCTGATGTAGGAAAACTTTCCATTGAAAACCTTGCAAGAGTACATTTTTTTTTTGTCTGCACAAAAGCATCAATTTCTTAAGGTAAAATATGGCAACTGATTTGAATCACATGAAACTTATGTGAAATACAACAGAGAGAATGGGACCTGGAGGTGTATGAAATTTGTATTATTCCCACTGCTAAGTAAGCCAGTTTTATTTTTAGATCCTACCCTGTGAATAAGCAGCAAAGTTCAAAGCCCACCAAAAATGTGTTGAATTTTTCGGAGATACAGCAGGAGAATTGCAACCGCTGGGCAATATTTGTTAGAGAAGTGGAGGAAAATATTGGAACAGTCTGGGACACCTCCAGGGACACAATTAGCAGGAGGAATGGTCAGAGGAAGACAAAAGGAGCAGTGGCTGATGGTCTGTGCTGGCCTCAGATGGCCACACGAGATGCCTCTCACAACACCCCCATGAGTATGCATCTGTCACCAAAAAAGTAAACATCTCGGGCCCTGGCAGAAGGGTCTGGCTGCCCACAGCCTCATCAGCTCATTAGGGAGGAAGCCATCCGATTAAAAGATACTTAGTGGTAGATTTGGAGTCTAGCTCACCCCAACCCCAGTGGCAGTAGGTCCAAGCCTGCAGAAAGATTGACTTGCAACTGCCATATATAAAATGCTTTCTTTTAGAGGGAGAAAGGGAGATGGTTTTCCAGATTCTCATTCTTTATCAGTGACTGCATGTTTATGCATACACCTTGAACTCCAAGCATCTATCTTATTCATACCACCGTCTCCAAACTCTAGTTTGATCACAATGATGAAATCCGTAATGTATATGTGGAATCAAAGAATAATAAAGCTGCAGTGCAATTTAGAGGTAACCTAGTCCATCCTCTCCCATCTCACCCCTTCCTCCATATACACCATCACTACCACTATTACCATCATCATTTTATAGAAAAGAAAATAAAAACTGAAACCCAAGATGTAAATAACTTGATACATGGATTATTGCTGGCAAGAGTGAAATTGAACCTGAATATTTTGATTCTGTATTCAAAGACCTTTCTACTGCACCATGCAAAATAGTCCAGAGCCTAGAGCTCAGCTAATCAGCAAGAAAGGCACCAGGAATAGACTCTGATGCTATAAAAAATTATAGAGTTCTGATCTTGTATCAGACCTTGTATAATAGGTCTCTTCTAATCTAGTCAATTTCCATTAGCAAGTACTTGAGAAGATGGATTTCTATACTTGATAAATTATTTTAAAACCCTTTCCTATATTGAATCACATTTAATCCTTACAAAGAACTTGTGAGAAAGAGAAGTTTGGTATTATTTGGTATTATTGTCTCCATTTTAGAGATGAGGAAAATGAAGGTGAAAGAAAAGTGGTAGGCTCAAGTTCACAAGGATTATAATTATTAGGAGTAGGTTGGATCCCAACATTTTCTGACTTCGAGCACAATACATTTCTACTATTCAACAGACAACCATTAAACTCCACTATATACCAGGACCTACACTAGAGGCTACGGCATTAGAGATCTAACTAGAAGATGTCTGGTTTCAAGGATTTGGTAACCTGGCAAAACATGAGATAAGTAAACAGGTGGATGATTTTCAATAAAAAGAGAATTATTAACTTGTCCACCAAAGAAGCTATTTAGCTACTCCGAGCCTCTGTTTCCTCATCTGCAATAATAACTTCTTGTAGGGTTATTTAGAATCTATGCAATGTGGAATATACTTGAATTATTATAAAAGAACTGTCAAATTTTGAATATGTAAAAATTTCATTTCAATACATACAATATTATAAAGAAACTCTGAGAGCAGGAGCAAGATGCTAACATTTGGGGGCGGCGAGTGAGAGTTTCAGGCAAAATTGCTCTGACAAAACAGAAATTTGTTTCACTGAACTTAGAAGAACCAACTTCCCACTGATTCATACAATGCCCTATAAGCCCCTGTAATCTTTAGGGGTAGGCACCAAAGCCTGCGGGGCGCCCCCGCACAGTATAATAGATCTTGGAGAGATCTATTCTGACTTGAGATTTGCTCACATGCTGAATGAATAAGAATACATTGCTTACTTTCTCTGTTTCTGGGCCCCTGAGGGGTTGAAAGGCATAATTATCCCAATAAATAACATGGCATTATAAGTCAATAATGGGATGGCACCTTCCTGGCAGCTAGACTGTAATCGCGTGAATTCAGACCTTGAATTTGCCGAGGTGCTTGTTACTGCAGGGTTACCGTGGGCTTATTATATTCTTTTGGTCTTCAACAAGGCCGTCTCTGCAGCTGAGTTCATTAGGTAAACAGCTGGCGTAATTGATAGTGTGAATACCACTTCATTTCCTGCTGCTCTAAGAGAATTTGCTTTGAGGTAGAAGAAAATGACCAGTTCTGCTACTGTGAGTTCTGGCCAGTTTTCCTCAAGGAGCATACTTTAGCCTGAGTGCCTGCAAATTGTCTTCTTTTCTTGGAGAGACGGTGGAAGTGGGCCTGTCACTCTCCCTCTCACGGTAGGGTGGAGTTCCAAGGTCAGACCTCACTTGACTGGGAAGAGTTGTACAGAGAGCTCCTCGGAACTCGCTGGAAAGCCGTGGCAATGCCAGGTGAGCTCAGCAAATTGATGTGGAAGAAGAAAGACGAGCCTTTTGCCTGTTGTATGTAAAGCCCCAAGCCTGAGATTTCCAAATGTGGACGAAGGGGTGTCCTGGTTTCACAGGGCTTGAAACAGATTTAATCGAGGGGATGGTGCTCTTTGGGGGAGAAATGGAGGGCTGCAAAATTCCACTGGATGGGAAGAAATACTTTGGCTTATCAATTAACTTCTACACCTAAAGTAATTTCAATAAAAATCTCAGAAGGGCTTGTTTAGCTTGACAAAATTATTCTATAGTGTATCCAAAAATGTAGGATAAAATAGTCGAATTTTTATTAATCAAAATAATAAGACATGACTTGCTCTTGCAGAAAATAAAATATGCTACGAAGCAATAGTTGTTAAATAATGTGTTTCTGAGACTAGAGTAGACACACATATCACCAGAAATGAACAATTCCAAACAAAAAGAGACCCAAATTCATATGGGAAATACAATTCAAATAACATTATTTTAAATAGGAAATTACCATCAAGTTTTGCCTTCTTGGGTATGGTGACGTAGGGGGACAGCAGTGTGACTGGGATAATGCATATCAGGGGGTAACTAATACCTATAATTACTCATTTAATAGCATTGAATGTCTGGAAGAGCCTGGAATTTCTATTTTTTTTCCACTTTTTCCCTTTAGTGAAGTGAAGGAGGCATTTTTAATAATGATATTAAAGGCAAGTTGCATAAATGGAAAGATTGTTTGGTCTATAAATAATTAAAATGTGAATATCAATTTAAAATCTAATTTAAAAGTATCTATGAAACTGGGAAAAATATTTGTAACATAAAAGATTCTCTAATATGCAAGGGGCCTAACAAAATAATCAGGAAAAAATGAACACTTCAATTTTTAAAATGGGCAAATGACCTAAAGAGGTAGCTGACATTAAAAGATATAGAAGCACAAATATTCACATGAACAAGTGTTTTAACTTTATGAAGTAACACAAAGGAAAACAACAATGGCATTAATTTGCTTATCAAATTGAGAAGCATAAATATACTTTTAATAATCACGGTTAAGGAATAGCAAAATGTACATCTGATAGAAGTATATATTGATACTGTATTTATAGATGGCAATATGTTGGAAATTTGGAAACTGTTCGTGCCTTTTAACTCAGCAAGTTTACTGCTTGGCATTTATCTTGTGATAACTATTATAGATGATCACAGAGATTTACGTGTAAGTATTTTAAATACAATGCTCAAAATTTAGAAATAATGAAAAGGTCTATCAATATAGGACTGATTGGGCAGTACAATGGAAAACTATGCAACTACTGAAAAGTATGGTGTAGAAGTATATTTAATGATACATAAAATACTCCTTGTAAGTTACTTGAGAAAAGTTTATGCACCTACATGATTATAATGATTTTCTCTTAGTGGTGAGATTACTGTGATTTTTTTTAATGCTTTTTTACACCTTCTAGTAAAAAAATGTCAACAATGAACATTTAATGCCTTTAAAATTTATAAACCATGATATCCTTTTGTATTTGCTTTCTAGAAACCTAATACAGCAAGTGTAGTCTAAGTGTAGTCAGAGCCTGAAGTGATCAATCTGTTTCATTGTGGTGGTGGTGGTCATTTGGGCCTGCCTATGGCTGATCCCTGCACCACAGGGTACTTCAGGTAGAGACTATTTACCAATTGCAGCCACTAGTGTGGACCTGGGCTTGTGATCTCAGCTTGGATCATCCATCAGAACATACCTTGTCCTGGCCAGGTGTCATGCTTAGGTCAAGGGTCACAAGCCAGCTCATCTGGGGCCCATTGGGCTAATTTCAGAATTTTTGCTTGAGTGACAAGAAAGAAGGTGTTCTCTTTTTTATTACACTGGAATTCGAGCTGCTAACTGTCTCTAGCAGCTCTAGAGACAGTTAGCAGCTGAAACAAAACCTCCCAAACAAAACCTGGGAGGTTGAAACAAAACCTCCCAAAATTGAGGCCAACAGGGAAAGATGAAAAGCAGAGGGATGGGGAGAGAATCAGTCCCCATGACATCACTTAAATCCCTGGATCCATTCACACTTGAAACTAGACAGACTGCTCCCTGCAACAACAACAGAAACAAAAACAAACAACAAACCTGTTTTGCTAATGGCTTATTACTTTTGTTTATTGTACAAATAGGACCTATTATAACTATGGGATGAACTGGAAAGTGGAGTTGGAGAATTAGAGAAAAGTCACTGATGAACCTTCCTGAAGCTCTGGCATATATTGTGCTTTGTGCGTGGATGGTTTGGAGTTTGCAGGGAAATCTCAGAAGCCAGTGGGAAGGAGAACCAACGACCATGGAGAAGTTCCTGGTAGGCTGCTGCCTCTGTATCTGGATGTGTGTCTATCACTCACTGTGATAGAAGGGCTGGCTGGAGTGGGAGAGAGCTAAGAAAAGCTGGAACCCAGGGGCATGCATCTTTAGGTCTCACTGTAGCTCTGAGGGCCCTTGGAGTGCTGCTTCAGGTCTAGCTTGTAAATCTCATGCAGATTTCTCTTTTGGCCAATCGTAATTTGGGGCCCTATAGGCAGGGGACTCTTGGGAAATGTAGTTCCAGCTTCCCAAGTTGAGGCATAAAACCCACCAGAGGTGTGGATGCAACCCACCTGGAGGTCTATTCCGATGCAGAGTCTGATTCAGTAGCCGTGAGTGGGCCCAGAGAGTCTGCATTTCTAGCGAGCCCTGGGGGTGCAAGTTCTGCCAGTCCGCAGGCTGCACTTTGGGTAGCAGGACGTGGTCCCTCTGATGAAAGTGAAAAAAAAAAAACACACTAATGAGCATTGGAGCAAGGGGGGAAGTTCTTGCAGCTTCATTTTATTTTCTTTTTAAAATAGTAAACACCACCTAAGCAACCCTCATGAGAAAGTAGAAGATTGGCTCACTTATGATGAACAAAGGGCAATTTCTTAATCTTTTGCTTAGTTCTACCTTAAAAGAGACTATGCAACCACTTGTCTCTCCTTGAGACTGGGCATTTGGACTTTGATGCAGATGGCCTGTCACCACCTGGCATTACATCAATGCTCTGTGGGGTGCTCCTTCCCATCTCTCCTCCCTTGATCAAGAGTACCAGGCCAACTGCACAAACCCACTGTTAGCAGTGACGGGAGATTTGTGTGTGTGCATGCATTTCATCAACTTGCTACTTTGTAAGAAGCTGCCCCAGATTTTGATTTGTGGAGTCCATGACCAAGTGACAAATTAGGGCACAGAGATCGTGTTATATAAGAGATGACTTATTGGAGTAATAAGCACGTGTAAATAGCATTTACATATTTAATGATCATTTTATTCTATGGCAATTTGCATTAAATATTCAGAAGTAATATTCTCTTTACTCATGTAAAAGCCAGCTCTCAAGTGCATTATTATTACTCTGGGAAAAGAAACTCTATTATGCCATTATGTGGCACGTGATGGCATTTAAGCTCTCATTTCTATGTCAGTCACCTGGAAGTCCTCATCTCTGCCAGCCTTATGGGGTCACCTTTTACTGTGATGGTGCAGTGAAATGGCTCCACTCCCACAGGACGAGGAAACCCCACTCCCAGTTTGCCCAATCCTCACTTGCCAGGGGGCCAAGGACTTTCAAGGGCTTTTGTTTCTTGTTGTCTTTTTCTGGTCCCATGTCTTATTTCAATTTTATTCTTACTGTCCCCTGAAGCTCACATTTTGTGACTATTCATTTCACTTCACCCCACTATCAACCCACTGAATACTGACCCTTTTGGGTTTTGTTTTGCTTTTCCTTCTGTACACCATTCACAAAAGCCACTTGTGTTTAGAGAGATTCTTACTGACTAACCTGGAGGTCAAGTGAGGCTGGAGGTGGCAGGACAGCAAAGTGCAGCAGGCGACTTGGATGAGAACATTGGACAGCCCTGTTCTGAAGTCAGCGTCTGCATGGCAGATTTCTCTCCCCAAGGCCCAAAGGCCCTCACCCCCTCCTGCACTGTGCCCTCTCATCTCTGCTCTCCAGCAGGGCATTGCATCCATCATGGAGACTTCCTGAAGCTCTGCGGTGGCTCCCACTTTACAAACCGCAGCAGTGTGGCCCGCTCCGGTTTGCCCTGCCTAACTAGGCCATGCTGGCGTGCTCACTGACTCAGGCCAAAATGACTCGTCAAGATGTTCCGCTGCACACACAACAGCACTCCTCATCTTGGTAGGAAAGAGCTTTGCTACCAATTGACATATCATCAATACAGTTGACCCTTGAACAATATGAGTTTAAACTGCACAGGTCCATTTATATGTGGATTTTCTTCCTCCTCTGCCACTCCTGAGACAGCAAGACCAACCCTCCTCCTCCTCCTCCTCCTCCTCCTCAGCCTGCCTACTCAACGTGAAGATGATAAGGATGAAGACCTCTTTGATGATTCACTTCCACTTAATGAACAGCAGATGTATTTTCTCTTTCTTATGATTTTCTTAATAACATTTTCTTTTCCTTAGTTTATTTTATTGTAAGAATACAGTATATAACATATATAACCTACAAAATATATGTCAATCCGCTGTTTATCAGTAGGCTTCTGGTCGGGGACAGTAGGCTATTAGTAGTTATGTTTTGGGGGAGTCAAAAGTTGTATGTAGATTTTCAACAACACAGCGGCTAGTATCTTTAACCCCAGTATTTCAAGCATCAGCTATAATTGTTTTAGGAGGTTTTTATTTCCTACTACATTCTACTATAGCAAAACCTTTGCATCTTCTGCAAGGGCATTTACTTCTTAAATTTTCACCTCAAGTGACATGTGGGGGTGTAGGAAAGAAAGAAACACATCACTTGTTTGGGGAACTGGAATATAATTGTTCAAGTTGATCACCAAAAGAAAACAGTTTACAGACCTGGAGTGGTTTACAATGCACGTACGTCACCCGTGTTTCGCACACTATGAGCAGTGCATGTGGGTATAATTATGAAGCGAATTTCTCATACTCCCCAGGTAAGATTTCTACTGTTACAGCTCTTATTTTCTCTTTCTTAGGGAGCCTAGTTTCCCAGCGAGTTGGAGTTACTCACAGGTTTGCTGTGAGGGAAGGAGAGGTGTTCAGTGTCCCCGTGGTGGCAGGGCTAGGAGCCAAGAGCAGTCCTAGCGCAGAGCCTGGCAGGCCCTTTCTGTACTCACAGCTACCCTGCCAGCATCCGGACTCAGAGCAGGAAACGCTCCTTCTACTTTGGGAGTGCGGTGCAGGCAGCTGTCCTCATTCAGAGCTTTGCACGTCCTTTCCATGCCTGGAGCCCCAGCCAGCTTTGGGACAATGCTGAGTTTCCAAGCTCTGGGGGCCCTGGGAACCTTTTCCTACTCCAAACAGACTGTGGGCTCCTAAGCACAAGAGGAGGATTGCCCGGTGAGTTGCAGTTCTCTGTCTATGGCCATTTGCCTCAAAGCTGTAGCAGACGTTGGACAGAATTCTGGCTGAAGGCAAAGATTGGCACAACACCTCAGTGTGAGGGACACCGCCTCCTGTCTCTGAGTTTTACCTGCAGTGACTTCTACTTCCTACATCTGCTTCAGGCTTTCAGAACTGACTCTGCTGTTCTGCATTTTCCCAAAGAGCAGTTGATTCTGCTTTCCAAACTCTCTCATCCTAACTTAACTTAGCTGGAAGACTACTTCAGGAATGTCTGTAAATCCCTTGTGCCATCCCAGTCATTTTATTCCAAAGGGTTTCCACAATAAAATACTCTCAGATGTCCTTTGTTCTGCTTCTATAATTGGGGACACATCCATACTTTCCTTTGCAATAATCACCCTAATATGTATAATATGACAGTAGTTTTTCTCTTGACTTTTGGTCATACAGTCAAAATTTGCGCTTACAAGTCCTGACTGTATTGCACCCTAACAAACATTGGTGAGCTATGAAGCAGAAGTCATCGGAAGCTATATGCCCACGACACGGATTCTCAGAATAGGGGCTCCCTGCTTTTCTGTCTCAGAGATGTGCCAGTGTTGTCACAGATGCCTGGTGTATTACTTCTTGCCATGTTTCAATATCCTCTTCTCTGATATCTGCCACTCCCAAGACAACCCCCAGACTGGCGCTGCACGCAGCCTGTATCACATGGGCTAGTCCACTGGGGATCCTATTCCAGATCAGTCTGAAGCCTTCTATTTTCAAAAAATAATCTTTTTTCTTCTGTAAGAAATTCTGTGTCTATGGATGTTGACACAGAGGGATTTGCTGGTGAGCTTCCTTCCTTGGAATTTAATTGGGCTGTGTGTGTTCTCAAACAGAGCATTCTCTGCAAAGTTGGAAGACCAATTTCAGAGAAGTCTCCAAGTGTCCATCTCAGGGCTGAGAGGAGGCTGAGACAAATGAGGCGCTTGCTTCAGAACCAAAATTGAAGGCAGCCCCAAATACTACAAGTAATCAAAATAAACAATGTTTTGGATAAATACTATTTAATACAATTATATTAAACAATCAAAATTAATGCAAGAAAAATATGATGAACATAATATCAAAATTTCAAATAAAGACAGGATCGATAGAATTGATTGTACTTTTTCCTTAAGGCTCTGGTATGAGTAGGCATACCAGATTAGTCCATTAGAGTGGACTAATCCTACCTTTACTAAAAATGTTGATATTTTTAAGGATGATTTTTTGCTTTAATTTTGATTCTTAAAACTATGGCATCAAATGTTATTTGTCTTGAGCCCTGAGGTTTTTGGCACCCGAGATTGGCACCACACTCACTTTGTCCTCACGTGGGCTCTGATCTATCTTACTTCTGGGTGACAACTCGAGGGCCAGCACAGCTCATGGCCTGGCTAGTCGAGCTGCAAGGCATTATGGGGGAGGGCTCAATCCTTAAGGCTTGAGGACAACAGCAAGCCACTGTAATACAATGAAGCAAAACAGAAAACTGAGCATTGAACAGTGGACATCTTGGTTTGCACTAGGAGTTCTCACTTGGTTCTCGCCCTCCGTGGTCTCACACATATTGCTGACAGCGTGTGCCCTTCCTTCCCTCATCTCATAAATGCTTTGCTAGCTAGTGTTCCAAAATAACAAATTAAGGAATTTAGCTAACCAAAGTAGGTTCTTTCACTAAGAAATTAGACAATGAGTTTCTAAGCAAATATTTCTTTTTTTTTTTTTGCTATGGCACATTTTTAAGCAAATGTGTGCCCTCCTACTAGTAGCAGGCGCTAGTAATACAAAGATAAATAAAGCATGTTTCTGGCTTTGGGAAGGTGATGCTCTCACTCTCTGGTCCTCAATTGGACTGTGCTGAAGTATCACTCCAAATCGAATGCAACCGAACTTCTGGTGCTGGACATCTATATTGTTGTTGGATTTCTGGTTGATTCTGAAGCGCTGAGGACGAAACATCGCTGATGGACAGACACAGATAATTGTCAAAGAATTCAATGTGCTATAACAAAAGGCAAAGTGGAATGGGAACAAAGTGCAAGTAAAGATTTGATCTTCCTGTGGTTGGGAAGGTTTTCACAAAGAATACAACACTGGAGACCTTGAAAGATGAAAAGAAATGGCTAAGCCATCACGTTCCTCTCTGAACACTGGAGAGAAGTGTTTGTTTAGTTCTGGTAGAGCAAGGTGACTGCATGAGTCAGGACCGGAAATTACCTACAGCTTGCTCAATAGGACACTGGTCATACAGAATGCCCGTGAATAATGTCTGTGTGTGTGTGTATGTGTGTGTGTGTGTGTGTGTGTGTGTGTGTGTGTGTGTTGGAGGGAGATGCTGAGAAGTGATTTTGTGGCCTGATGTGTCTTAAAAAGTCTGCATATTTATTTCCCTTCTAGGAGAAAAACGTTCTGTATTAGCATATTGAAGACTCTAAGAATCCCTATAGTGACAATTTTGAGATCACAAGAATATAACATGCATTTGGTCAAAAATGTTTTTTTGTTTTGCTTTATTTGAATGCCTTAACATTCTAGACCTAACTAGTGTGCTATGAAACATACTTAGGAAATATTGGCAGAGACCAGAAAGCCCCAATTGCTTCTCTGCAGAACAGCTGTTTCAAAATTAGAATACACGATAGAACAGAACAGGAAAAATAAAAGCAAAGAAAGATCAACCAACTTCCGCCAGCAACTGCTGACAGGATTTTTTGTTGTTGTTGTTGTTAGTTTGTTTTGCATTCTTTCTTGTCCTGGTCCATATAAATACATTTTAAAATTTGTAATCAAAATATAGGTGATAGCTTGTGTTCTTGTTTTCTCACTAAAATTTAACTGTAAACCTCTTTTCTTAATAGTCCATGGTTTTAATAATTATTATTTGTAATAATCTATCAAGGATGTATCATAGATTACATACCATTTCCCTTGGTGTGACTCTAAGGTCAATCCCAATGCTTCTGCAATTATAAACAATTTTGCTGCAAAGAAGAGGTGAAATTATATTTTCTTTCTAGAATTATTTCTTAGAATAAATTCCCAGAAGAATGATAGCCCAGTTATAGGATCTGAACATTATCACTCTGATGGAAATGTTTGGTCTTGATGGAATTAGTAAGTTTGTATCTCTGGAGTGAAGTTAAGAAATGGATAAGAGTCTCGAGAGTTGTCAAGCCACCTCCTACATGATTTACCTGCTGAAATCAGATTTCCCAGTGGACAGACCCAAAATATAGAGAGTCCTGATACTCAGAGAGAATAGGGCCTTTCTAATACTTTTTATTTAACTTCTGAGTCTATAGGGACAGAAATTTGGATCTCTGTAATTCTCAGACAGCCTGCCAACCTCTGTCCTTGCTTTGTCCTGGGCTTCTTGCCACCAGGAGCCATTAGTTTCTGGCAGAGAGTCACTTCCACGCAACTGCCCACTCCCCAACTTGGGAACGGGAGATAGATGCCCATCTGGAATATATCTTTTAAATAGGGAACTACTTGTGGCTGAAAAATCTTTAGCAGTATCAACTCTGTAGCTGTTGAAGTTTAGGTCTTAATACCCAAGAGAAGATCCCAAACCAGAGAAAACTATATTTCCTTGTGAAAATTCAATCTTAACACTCTAGAAAGGGAAAACAGAAAATGGAGGAGAAATTATCAACAAAATATCATAACTTTCCAAGAAACAAAGAACATGAGTGTCCATCATAATTAAAGCAAGGACACCCACACTGAGATGTATCTTTGCCAAATTTAAAAATATTCCAGAATAATAAAAAACATCCCTAAGTCCTCCATGGACAAAAAGCAAAGGATGAGATATCAAAATGGCTTTTTGTTTCTTAACACTGTCATTACATACTAGCAGATAGTGAAGCAGCCTCTGATGAAAACTTATTTTTAATCCAGAATTCTATACCCACCAAAAGTATGACAATAGCTAGCAACCATAAAAGCAAGCTAAGACCTGCAGAGGTTCTAATGTCTGTCTCATGCAGCTATTGTTTTGGAAATCTGCTGGAAAATGTCCTCAGCAAAGGAGGTAGGTGACAAGACTAGATGATCACTAAAAAAATAAGAAGGCTGCAAATGACAGGATTTCCTTCTTTTTCAAGGCTGAATAATATTCCATTGTGCCATATACCACATTTTCTTTATCCATTCATCCACTAATGGGCACTAAGGTTGATTTCTTATTTTTGGTTATTGCCGATAGTGCTGCAATAAACATGGGAGTGTAGCTATCTCTTTGATATGCTGATTTCCTTTAATTTAGATATATACCCAGTAGAGCAATTGCTGAATCATATGATAGTTCTAGTTTTCTGAGGAGCCTCCACACTGTTCTCCATAGTGACTGCACTAATTTACAGTCACACCAGCAGTGTACAAGGGTTCTCTTTTCTCAACATCCTTATCAGCATCCATTATTCCCTGTCATTTTGATAAAAGTCATTTTAACTAGGATGAGATGATATCTCATTGTGATTTTGTTTGCATTTCTCTGATTAGTGATGTTGAACATATTTTAATAAACATGTTGGCCATTTATGTGTCTTCTTTAGAGAAATGTCTGTTCAGATCATTTGCCCATTTTTAAATCATATTACTTGGTTTTTGGCTATTGAATTGTTTTAGTTCTGTATATATTTTAGTTATTAATCCCTTGTCAGATGGATAGTTTGCAAATATTTCTCTTCATAGTGTGGGTTGTCTCTTCACTTTGTTGATTGTTTACTTTGCTGTGCAGAAGCTTTTCAGCTTGATTTAATTCCATTTGTCTATTATTACTTTTGTCGTCTGTGCTTTTGAGATTTTACTCAAGAAATCTCTGCCAAGATCTATGTCCTGAAGCATTTCCCTAATGTTTTCCTCAAGTAGTTTTATAGTTTCAGGTCTTAGGTTTAAGTCTTTAATCCATTTTTGTTTGATTTTTGTGTATGAGGATAGATAGGAATATAGGTTTATTCTTCTGCATATCGTTATTCAGTTTTCCCAGAGCTATTTATTTATAAGACTATCATCTTTTCCCTATTGTATGTTCATGGCGTCTTTGTCGAAAATCAGTTGGTTATAAATGCATGCATTTATGTGTGGCTTCTCTATTCTGTTCCTTTGGTCTGTGTGTCTGTTATGCCAGTATGGTGCTGATTTGGTTACTATAGCTTTGGAATACATTTTTAAGTCAGGTGGTATGATGCCTCTTGCTTTTTTCTTTTTGCTCAGAATTATTTTGGCTATTCAGGGTCTTTTGTGGTCTCATATAAATTTTAGAATTATTTTTTTCTGTTTCTGTGAAGAATGTCTTTGGTATTTTGATAGAGGTTGTATCAAATCTGTAAATTGCTTTAGGTATTTAGGTCATTCAATATGAAATGTCTGATTTCAAATCCAAAATGTAGTTCATTATATCTCAAACAAGAAGCAGTACAATTAATCAAAGTATGTGCCTAAACTATCAATATAGTTTTGTCATCTTAATGGTAGCTTGTTTATGTCAGCAGCAAAGAAGCCTGGAGAGTGAGTGGCAATGAAATTGCAAAAAGTGTTTTCCACAGCTTGTTGAGAATTAAATATTTTTCCTTGCAAAAAATGGTTCAAAGCCTGGAAGAAGTGGTAGTCAGTTGATGCAGGTCTGGTGAATATAGTGGATAACAAAGAGTTTCCAAGTCCAGCTTCTGTAGTTTTTGAGCAGCATTGTTTGTACAACATGTGGTCAAGCGATATCTTGCAAGAGGATTGGCCTGTCTCTATTGACCAATCTCAGATGGTTAATTGCAAGCATTCTATTGTTTCATAAATTAGTTGTGGTAAACATTGTCTATAAACACCTGACCAGGTTTCATGAAGCTATAGTGGATAATATCAGTGCTGGACTACCATACAGACACCATCGGCTTTCTTTGATGAATATTTGGTTTTGGACTGTATTTGGGCACTTCGTGTTTATCCAACCATTGTGGTGAATGCATGGATTGTCAAAAAGAATCTATTTTTCATCACACATAACAATATGGTCCAGGAATGGTTCTCCTTTATGTTATTACAGCAAGGAAAGACAAGCTTCTAGATTATTTCTCTTCTGACACTCATTTAATTCATGTGGAACCCATCTATCCAGCTTCTTTACCTTGCCAATTTGTTTCAAATGGTTCAATATTGTTGAAATAGTAATGTCAAAACTTGCTGCTAATTCACACATAGGTTGAGATGGGTTTGCTTCCACTACAACTTTCAGCTCATCATTATCCACCTTGGTCTCAGACCACCCATGAGGCTCATTTTCAATATTAAAATTACCAGAACAGAACTTCTCAAGCCATCGATGTACATTCATTAGCCACATCCTTCCCAAACACTTCATTGATATCTTGAGCTGTCTGCACTGCATAGGTTCCACGATGGCACTCATGTTCAAAAATGACATGAATTTTTTACTTACCCATGGTTTTACAAAAATTGCTCTAAAAAAAATGGAAAGGTAATGACAAGCCACAAGGTGTGTTTGAAAGACTGAAGATGTCCTTCACATTAAAGATAAAACAAGAAGTAGCAAAGTGAAATGTCAGTGATAGCAACTGTGAAACTTAGTGCTTAAGAAAATTAGACATTTCATACTTAATAAAAGTCTTTGTAATTTTAACAATATTAATTCTTCTAATCCATGAGCAGGGACTATCTTTCCATTTTTTAGTGTCCTCTTCAATTTCTTTCATCAGTGTTTTATAGTTTTCCTTGTAGAGATCTCTCACATCTTTGGTTAAATTGATTCCTATGTTTTGTGGCTATTGTAAATATGATTGTTTTCTTTATTTCTTTTTCAGATTGTCCACTATCAGCATATGTAAATACTACTGATTTTTGTATTTTGATTTTATATCCTGAAATTTTACTGAATTTGTTTAACAGTACTTTGGAGGAGTCTTTAGGTTTTTCTAAATAGAAGACCATATAATTTGTGAGCAGGATAATTTAACTTCTTTCTTTCCAATTTGAATGCCCTTTATTTATTTTTCTTGGCTAACTGCTCCTGCCAGTACTTCCAGAATTATGTTAAATAAAAGTGATGAAAGTGAGCATCCCCGTCTTATTCCAGATCTTAGAGGAAACTCTTTGATTTTTTCCCCATTCAGCATGATGTTATCTGTGGGTTTGTCATGTATGGCCATCATTATTTTGAGGTATGTTCCTTCTATATCCAGTTTGTTGAGGGTTTTATCATAAAAGAATATTGAATTTTATCGAATGCTTTTTCAGGATCTATTGAAATGATCGTATGGTTTTTCTTTTTGCTTCTGTTAATGTAATGTATCATGTTTATTGATTTGGCAGTTTTTCTCTTCCAGCACTTTGAAAATGTAGTTCCACTCCTTCCCTGCCTGTATGGTTTCTGTTAAAAAGTGTCTTGCTAGATAGAGTTCCTTTATATGTCATTTGCTTCTGTTTTCTTGCTGCTTTTAGAATCCTCTCTTTGTTCCTGACCTTTGAGAGCTTGATATTATATGCCTTAGAGTAGTGTTATTTGAGTCAAATCTGGTTGGTGTTCTCTGATCTTCTTATACCTAGATATTTATATCATTCTCAAGTTTTGCAAAGTGTTTTATTATTATTTTTTGAATAAGCTTGCTCTTGCTTAATTCCTTTTTGAACACCAGTAATTCTTAGATTTGATCTTTTGGGGTAATTTTCTATATCTTATAGGTGATCTTTGTTCCTTCTCACTCTTTTTTCTTTTTTCTTCTCTATGTATTTTCAAATAACCTGTCTTCAAGCTCAATGATTCTTTCTTCTGCTTGATCCATTTTGCTGTTGAGAGCTTCTAATAAATTTTTCAGTTCAGCAAATGCATTGCTTAGTTCCAAGATTTCTGGGGTTTTTTTTTTGTATTAATTCTATCTTTTTGTTAAATTTCTTTGATAAATTTCTGAATTGATTTTCTGTGTTATCTTGGACATCACCAAGTTTTCTAAAACCTACTAAAGTGAATTTTTGCTCAGAGTATTATGTATTACCATTATGTTAGGGTCAGTCACTGATTTCTTGCTTTGTCCATTTTGGGGCGATCATACTTCCCTGTTTTCTGTTGTTTCTTGTGGATGTGCATCTATTTCTTTGTACTAAAGGAAGCCTTATTTATTTTAGCCTTCTCTATCTGGCTTGTCTTGTTTTTTATTGTATATGTTTGCTTAGAGAGTCTTTATAATTTTCCTGTTGAATTTCTTCCTTTTCTCCACTAGGTCACTTGGTCTTTTTCAGCACCAGATGGAAACTTAAGCCCAGGTTTGCCTCAGCTCTAGTACATGATCAGAATTCTGCCTGTTCCAAATGGAAGAGGTCACAGTGGAGCAAATGGAAGAGGTCACAGTGGAGACATTCTGGCATGTGGGAAGGCTGGGGAGGAGGTCATGCCCAGGGTGCCTGTGGTACCTACCACCTATAGCATATGCTGCTGAACAGCTACTCTGATTTGATGTCTTCTTTGACCTAGTCACAGAGAAGAGTTTCTCTGAAACTGGGGATGGTAGCCTCACCTCCTCCCGTTGTATCTGGCTGTCTCCAGGGATATTTCTCCTTTCAAGCACTTATGATCCCTTCTGTGCTTTGAAGTAGGGACAGGTCTCCTTCCAGGGAACCCAAGATGGTACAGAAGCTGGTTGTCAAATTCAATCTCAGTTTTACAAGTGGAGAAACCGTAAGTAGTGGGGAAATTTTCCATGTGCTTGGTGCTGGGCAAAGTTGGGGGAGGGGCACTGTGGATATGAAAGTCTAATTCTCTTACCACCCGTGTGAAGTTCATTCACTTCTCTGTGGCCCTGGGAACTGTTTTATCCTCATATTTGAGTTCTGGGCTATTGCTGGTGATAATCTCAGGGTTTATATTTGTTTTTGGTGTCCTGTGGTGGGGGGGTGAGGCCATCTTGCTTCTACACCACCATTTTGGAACTGGAAATTCAATGCTAATGTATTGTATACTTCAAAATTTCTTTAAAAGTAGGTATTAAATGTTCTTACCACACAAGAAAAGATAAGTATGTTAGGTGATGGATATATTAATTAGCTTAATTTAATCATTCCACAATGTTTACAAATATCACATATCAAAATATTAAATATCACATTGGTCCCCATAAATACATGCGATTTTTATTTGTCAATTTAAAATAAAATTTAAAAATCACTGTATTTACTAAGATATGAGGGCAAAAATAAATTCCCATGCTCCCCTAGTAATACTGTATTAAAAGTAAAATTGCCCATCTAAGTGAAGCTCCAGTTATCTGACTTTCAGGCAAGGGGGTCAATCTGTTGGGTTGGAATGGTCTTCCTGGTGACTTGCCACAGAAGTGGGGAGGACTATTTACTACTTCCCTCTTTGAACTTCGTACATGAAAGCCATTGAACTTGAGAACCAGAGGAATATTTGAGGCCCTGCTACTCATCTTCCTTGTTTTATAGCTGAGGATCATGAAGCCCAAGATGAAAATCCAATCACAGACAAGATAACTGGTGGCAGAACCAAGGCAAAAATCTGTTTCTCCTACTCCCTCCCATGCTCTTTTTCAATATCATCTCCACTTTAAGATCTCAAGGCTTTCTCTTAACCTGTGCTAGGATCTCTTGACTCAGATTCCCAGAAAAATGTTCCCACAGAACTTTATATTTGGAAAAATATTTACATGTCACATAATGTAATTATCCTTCTAGAAAATTATTTCAAATTATATCCTGAAGAGGTGAAAAAGAGGTTTTGTTTTGTTTGTTTGGTTGAGAATAATAGCTACCAAAAATGATTGAGGTAGATGATGAGTAGCTATTCACACACAGTCTCACTTCTAGGTTGTAAAAAGCGTATGTTGCAAATTCTAACCTTCACGCGAGAAGTTTATTAAATAACATTATGCCAAGAAATAAAAATAATTTGTGCAAAGTGTTCTGTTCATTCAATGAAGTTCCAGATCTCAGACCTTTTAAGTGTTCTAGCCCTGCTTTTCATAAAAGGTTCTCTTGAACTCAATACAACAATATTCCAGAGACAGTAATCTGGACCCTACAGTTAGCATCAGACAACTAGAAATCCTCCAAGCTAATGGCTGGACAAAGCACCATTTAGGTATTTCAGGTGTCATGCCTAAGTGTGGAAGCCACAGACCTTGCTGGATTCTTATACTACGGTCATGCAAGATGAGAGGGATGGAAGGTTGGGAAGATGTCTCTAAAATATTTCAGCTCATCTACATATCTTGTAAACCATGAATTTTGCCAGTGAGATTTCCTTTCTAATAGCTCTTGTATTAGTCAACAAATTATGTTTTTCACCAATAAAAACTCATTTCTGACATTCCGTATACAAATTAATACAGTGTGGGTTGATGGTGAGTTGGCTACCAGAAATGTATGTAGTAGCTGCTTCTGAAATGTGTCATTTTCCAATGTAATGACATCTGACTTCTTCTGGACTTATATACTCTTGAGTAAATCAATAAATTGCATATAGAGTTAAAGATGTACTTTACTAGAGCATTCAGAAACCTTCACTATCTAAAATGAAGTGCTTAAGACATATTTTAGACTTCATGACAAGGCAGAGTCTCCTGACCTTCAGTCAAGTCTCCTTGACTCCATTTTTCCAGGTTGTATCTTGTTCCATTCTTTTGTTTCCTTGATGGTTGGCCAGTGGTTACTAGTTGACCTTGGTTTGTTTTCCCAAGGTTAGAGCATGGCCTCCCTTAGAACATAGTCCTAGAAAAGCCCTCTTTAAGCTCCTAGATATTTTACACAATTGGCAATTTACTCCTAGGAACTAGCACAGGTTCTTAGGAGATGGGATGTTGAAATTACTAACCTTTCATTAAGCTGCTAATTAAATTCTTTTCATCATGATCCATGTTGGTGGCTTTTCCTTCATGATATAGAGTCATAAGCAGGCAACTGAGCCAAAGCAGAGTGCAGTAGCCACAGTGAGACACTTGATCTAAGAGGAATTGTCTACATCATTAGCATCCAAGTGGGCCCTTACCTATTAATACTTTCACATGATGAGCAAATTGTAGCCCAGTGTCCTTGGAACTACTGCCATGCTGAAATAAATATTTCTACTATAGACTAACTGATGTTGAATTATGCAACTAGAGGAAATATATTACTTCAGCTTAAGTTGCCACACCTTGAAGTGCAAATAACCCCAAAGGATAGCATTTGATATAATGCAATAGCCCAATGGGGAGATAGATTTTGTGAAGGTTGAGGATTTGAACGGAGACCCTTCCTTCTACCCCTCAAATCAAACTTTGTATTTACCTATTTCTTCTGCTTGCTTGTAAGATTTGCCCTGATAAGGAAACAGAACTAAATCCTCTTACTCTGACACATCCAAATAACCTTGTGATAAGGGACCAAAGGAGTTCAGGTGGATTTGTGCTCCACATGTATAATATTTGCCTTGTCAGATTTGTCATTTTACGCAAACATTGGCTATTACTTTTATGGCCAGTAGAAGGGCAGAAGCCAAAGCTCCGGCAGAGAGTAAATAACATATTCCACAGTGATGGAAGAAGACATTAGAAGCTCATAAGCAAGAGAGCTGCTGCATGCAGAGCCCATCCTTGTGATTTACAACTGTCTGTTGCATACAGCCCCTCCCTATAATTAGAAACTGGTCCTTCTTAAAATGGGAAAATTGCAGTCATTTTATAGGGTTTAGGGGGGGATCTATTGTGTGTGAAAGTGCGCATTTGAAAAAAAGAAACCTGAGAAATTGGCACTTCCGACCCATTGTGCTCAGCAGGGTGTTTTTCTGCACGTAGCCCTATGACCTCTGCCCTACAGGCTGCCACAGGTTGGGCCTTTGGAACTGGAAGGACCAATTCAGCCTCTGCTCTGTCCTTCCTCCACAGCTACCCTGCAGCAGACCTGCCACCCACCACCGTCCGCCCTAGGAGCTCTAGCAGGTTTGTCTAACCACTAAGTTCAAGTGTGGAAGGGGTCCCTCCTCACCACCATGCAGGGGTCCAAGGGATTCTGAAAGTGTTTCTGTGTGGTTGTGCGTCGTTGGGTGTTCCGAGGGAAAAGTGCAATAATAGTTAGCATGGATATCAATGCTCCGGGCACTGTTCTAGAAACTTCCCAATGTATGGACTCCTTTAATCCTTACAATAACCCTACAAAGTATACACTATTATTAGAGGAGGAAGCTGAAGACAGGTGGAAGTGAGTGGTAGAGACAGGATTCAAACCCACCTCCCTTGGGGCTGGAGAATGGTCGGTCTTCAGAAACACAATGACAGGAATGACAGGGTCTCTACTTCCTGGAAGGGAGGGAAAGTTGTTTCAGATTTATGTTTCGCCCTGCAGAAGGTCACCCCAACCATATAATCACCGTCCACCACACAATGAGATACATGAACTCGATGCAGTAATGAAAAATCCCAAACCAAGTTAAACTTTCACAAGTAAGTGGGATATTGACACCCTCACTGCTGCAGTCCTGGAGCACCAAAGTAGGAACTGGTCATCCAGGTATTTCTAAGCTGCATAGAAGCGCTGCTTAAATCCTCTGTCCCATGGCCCCTGCTTACTTGCTTATTTTAGCTGGGGTTCTCATCCCCTCTCTCCTGAATTATTACAATAGTTTCCTGCCTTAAGCCCCTCCAAGTCACCTTCCTGCTTTGATCCAACAGGTTTTCTGGAAGCAGGTTGCCCGTGTTGCTGTATGACTAAAACCCTTCATGGGGTGACTGTCCTTTCTGCCTTCAGGTGAACTCCAAGAGTGGAGCTGGAAGGACTTCCCAAGCTCCAACCCCAACCATCTTTCCAGCTGCACCTCTTAGACTTATCTGAGCACAATTCTAGTTTTCAGAGAGTCATTTTTTAAATGTCACTTGCCTTTGTACATGTGGCTGCTGCCATTTAAACTGTCCCCAGTTCTCTGAAGGAATCCCACTCCTCGGCATTATCACTGCTTGCTCAAGCCAGGAATGTCAGCTAGCCAGAACAAAAATGTCATGGGACCCCAAGCAAGGTTCCAAAGGGCCCACCTACCACTTAAAACTTTTAATATTTCCCAGTTATAAATTACGCCTAAAATCTGTTAAATTAAGCACATTTTGTCATCCTATCTGGATATATATTTTTAAGTGAAAAAAACATATATAAAGCTAAAGTAGATGTGTGATTGGAAATTAGCAAAATATCAAAGTTATCAAAGTTATCTAATTCTATTATATTGCATAAGCTGGCATGTTCTGTGAATAGACTAGCAATATTTAGATTAGTAATAAGCTAAAGATAATAAATAACTCATAATTTATTATTTCATGAAATGTATTCCTCTTGTCTTTATTTCAGCAAAATTTGTTAATTGTGCTATATGATTAATATTTTCACATAATCAATATTCTATTTTGACAGTAATTTTCTAAGTAATTAAAATATAAATGTAATTGCATTGAAATATTTAAGATTTTAATATATTTTCATTGAAAATGTAAATAAAATAGAGATAAGCAATTTAAAACTGATCATCTTAGCATCTTTTCAGCTATTTTCCCTTTGAAATATTCAAAATTTATCTATTAAAACTGAAAGACAAAATAGAATTATAATTAATATATGCCAAAAATTTTTCAATAATGCTAATATTTTTTAAAATTAATAACGTCATTATAAATATTATTTTTTAATTTTAATTTTTTTATTTCAGCATGTTACAGGGGTACAAATGTTTATGTCACATATATTGCCTTTGCCCAACTGGAGTCAGAGCTTCAAGCATGCCCATCCCCCAGATGGTGTGCACCGCACCTATTACGTGTGAATATACCGGTTCCCTCCTCCCCCCTCCCTCAAACTCCTAGGCTCAAGCTATCTTACTGCCTCAGCCTCCAGAGTAGCTGGGACTATAGACATGTGCCACCGTGCCCAGCTCATTTTTTCTATTTTTAATAGAGATGGGGTCTTGCTCTTGCTCAGACTGGTCTTGAACTCCTGACCTCAAGGGATCCTCTCACCTCAGCCTCCCAGAGTGCTAGCATTACAGGTGTGAGCCACCACACCTAAATATATTTTTAAATAAAATTTAAAATGTTGTTTAAACTAGCATTCAAAGTTATTCTAGTAATCATGTAGACCCCAATTAACGTCTCAAAGTGCAAACAACTGCTTTGTTGGTTCTTTCAAGGAGAACCCTAACTGACCAGCAGCATGAATTAGTCTTCAACTTAACAAAATAACTTAGTGCAATATTTCAAAAGGAAAATATATACTATTCAATGGTGCATTTCAGCCTCACCTAGCTGATAGCAGCAAGGCATCTCTACAGAACTGCAGATGAAAATGATTGAGATCTCAGTTAGATGCCATTTTAAAGTCACTGTCTGATGCTAAGAAAGATCCAATTGAAATATAGAAAAATGCAGTAGGATAGCCACACCTTTGGCAACATGCCTGAAAAATGCTTTCTTTCTCTTCAACCACTTATTACTGAGACTCTACGTTCTCCTCCCTAACCCAAATGAAGACGCCCTTAGCTGAAACTTCAGGCCTCCATGCTGCAACCAAATATTCAAGTGCTTTACAACAAAAGGCAGACACAACAAAGTCATTAAAAGGTTAGTTAACTTTAAAATTAACAAATAGTTTTCATTTTCTGAAATGATTAAGTACATAGCCGTTAGATTTTTACAAAATAATGTACATTTTTAAGTATATCGAGCTGAAGTTTCTTAAATGTGGCCTTATTTGATTACAGCTAAATTAATGCAGCCTTCCAACATGAAAAGGTTCCCCACCCCTGATGCAGACAGAGACACTGCTAAAGCTGCTCATTGTGATCCACACCAGGAAGTCATTTACCCAGACCTCATGGGGCTGCAGATTATGGGACTTTTCAGAACTCCCTCTCTCTTCCTAATATTCAGAAGCAATATTGCTTACCTGTGGACCGAGTACATCCCCAAGATTCTTAGCAGTGGAACTGGAAATTGAGGAGTCCTAGAAAAGACACTACATAATTTGCTAAGAAGGACACAGGAGTCTTAAGTGATTAGTTGGAAAAACCAAAAGGAAGTGTCTGTATTTGTTTTCCACGCTGGTGGAGTGACTGACATAACTTTCATTTCCATTCAACTATGTATGCAATAAACGTTCAGAATTCTGTTTCAGGAAGTTTAAGCTAATGAGAGAGGCATGACTAAGAGTGTCAGGTTTTGCAAATTGGGGTTAGATATTTAGACATCCACCCATGTATTTTTGAAGTATCTATGTGTATAGTTATCAATTGTGCCTAATATTTTTAAAGCATTTGACAAACTTGTTTGTAAGTATAAACCAAGCATTGCAGAAAAGTGTAAAAAGTTTCATGGTAAAAGTAAAGCCAGATGGCTAGAGAACACAGAGTAAGGGAGAGGCCAAGGAAAGCTCCCTAGATCAGGTGATGCTTTTAAGCAGTTGAATTGTCATTAGCCAGGCATGTGGATTTAAGGACAATCCAGATAAGGGAAGCCACATAGGCAAAGGAAAAGAGGCCAGGCTCCTTGACAGAAATTTTAATAGCTCGGTTGGACTTTCTTGAGAAAACTTCCCAAAGCCTTCAGGCTGTGTTAGCCTGTTTTTGATTTTGAGAAGCATGAGATACATTTATATACATCGCACTGAGATTATTTTCTGTGTATTTGTCTCTGCATTAGAAGGAATGCTCTGGAACATTCCTGAAAACAGTTTGATACATGAGACTGAGAATAGGGTGTTAATCTCATTAAGACCAGGCATTGCCATTTATTTGCCATATGACTTAAGCAAGTGCCAGAAACACAAAGCAGGTTCTCAAAGCTGTTTTTGAGTGAGTAAAGTCATTTGACCCCTTTGAGGTTTAGTTTCCTCAGATGTGAAATAAGGATAATATCTATCTGGAAGCAGAGAGACCAGTGAGGGACTAGTGGAATAATCTAGATAGTTAATGATGGTGGCTTAGATTCAGGTAATGGCATTAGAAAGGGACAGAAGCAGACTGATTCAGGATGTGTTCTAGAGGAGATGTTCTCAGAATCTTCTAAATGATTGGATGTGAGTGATAAAGAGAAGAAAGAAAACAAAAAGGATTTCATCTTGGTTTTGACCATCAGTTGCAAGGGTCACTTACTGATAAGGGAAAGACTGAGAGATATGTTGCTAAGTAAATGTGTCAATAATCAATTATGTGTCAGAGTCTGATATTTAAAAAAGCTAGATATACACAAATGCGAAACTTATTTTCCTATAAATGATATTCAAATGGGACACGTGGAACTACCTAGGCAGAGTATAGATTGGGAAGAGAAGAGGTCCAAGGACATGTCCCTGTGGACATTCCAACATTTAAGGGCCAGCAGAAGGGTGAGAGTCAACAAACGAGACTGAGCATGAATGGCTATGAATGAGTGGCCACAGGGAAGTAACAGAAAGATAAGGACAGTGTGATATCACAGAAGCCAAGGGGAAAAAGTCTTTGAAGAAGGAAGAAACGTCCAGCTGCATCAAATACTGCAGAGAAATCAAGTAAGACAAAAATATTTTGCCTTCTTTGGGCAAGGTGAAGGTCATTGGAAACTTTAATGAGCAGTTTTAGTGGAAAGTGTGTAGGCAAGACAAAAACCCTAGAAAACTCTTTCGATGATGTTCGTTTGGGGAGGGTAAGCCGGAATAATGGATTTGTAGCCACAGGCAGATGGATCAAAGACAATCTGTTGAGGTTCTGTTGTGTATCGAATCAATAGTAAAGATTGGGAGCACGTGTGTCTTGCATTGGACTCATCTGGTCCAAAGAGGAAACTAAGGATGTCGTAGAGAGAAAAGATACTCACATGCATGAAGTCCTTGGGAAGGAGGGAGAGGATGGTTGATAGGCGGTTAATAGAAGCAGAAATGATTCGTTCACTGTAGCTGAAGGGAAGGTGAAGAGTTTAGATTCATGATTTGTAGGTTGGTCAGTTTACCGGAGGCAAGGGGAAGGAATTCCCACTTGGTTGCTTCTCATTCCTCCTAGAACCTGAAGGCAAGGTCTTCTGTTGAGAGTGAGGGGAGCAAAAGGGAAATAAAATGTTTGGGTAAAGAGGACAATGTTAAAAAGACACTTAGAGAATGAAAAGGAGACTCTTTTAGGAGCACATAGTAAGATTAGCACGCAGCACTGTACGTCCATTTGAAATGTATGAACATGCATTAAAGTGCGACAGTTACATAAAATTGTGCGCTTTGTGAAGCCAATGTGTGGCCACTTAGCAGCAGGAAAGGGGTAAGTGGATATTTGGTTTGTCCAGTGTTGGTGCTGACCAGGTACAGAGGAGTAAGGGAATTAGAGATGTTTGCAAAGAAAATGAGAACATGAGGTGGGCGATGGCTAGGGCTGAATAAATGTCCAGTAAATGAATGAATGACATAGGACGGTAAGAAATTCATAGTGAAAACATGCATGATTATTGAGTTCCTCATCCCCTATATAAATTGATCTTTTCTACTGCTGTTGCTGTTGAATGCAGGTAATCTGCACCCTGTTTCCTGAAGCTTGGCGTTCTCAGCGGCCCCCTCTCAGCCTGTACTTGCGAAAGATGCCGACCTCATCTGGGTTGAAGTAACCAAGGAGACCAAAATGATTCCTGCAAAATGACTGAGTGACACTTTCAGAGATGCAATCCTAGTTCCTTTCTAAGAAGGCTGTATAAATTATAGGTTGGAGGGTCAGAAGGCCGATTTCCAAAATGCTTGAGAGGTAGAGAGTGGTGTGTAGGGGTGAGGAATGAGGAAGGTGAGAGGAATCTGAGTGGGCCGCCACCCCCTTTCATTCCTTTCCACTGTACGTACCCGCAGGGAAGTCCACCTGCTGCTCCTCCCCTGTCCCCATGACCTAGCGGCAGTGGTTTGACCATAGCCTCTCTCGAGAATAGCACCTTTTGGTGTGAAACAGGTGAGACTCCAGATTCCTGTTGATTCTAAAAATCGTTAATGGCCTTCTGTAATCATCATTACGTTTTATGACTCTCATTTGATTATTTCGCATTCCTTCCCCAGTAGATTTTTTTTGAAACGCCCTTCTGCCGACAGGACACTCACAGATGAGCACAGCAAACACACAGGCGTCTGTGTCTCTATTTAGAGGTATCACAAGTGAAAGGAGGATGCCCGTTGCCTGGGGCCCCTTTTTATTCCACTTAGCCTGACTACTGAACTGGCAAGTGCAGGTAACAGCTTTCTCGCAGAGTCTCTGAGCACCGTGACTGCGTAATGACAGCTGTGCTTGGAGGGCCCGGAGCTGCTGCACAAACACATTTGCTGTTCCCGAGGAAATGGTATGTGAATTGGGTTTTTTGAGCCCGGGAAGAGAAGGCTAAAAGGTGCTTTAATTTATAGTCTTCAAGTATATGAAAGTGTATGTGTTTTTTTTTTTCCTCCCAAGAAGAATGAAAGCTTTTAATGCCTACAGTGAAATATGAAGTAGTAAACTTAAAGCAGGAGATCTTTCTTTCGACTGGCGTGGAAAGTTTCTCCCAACCATTATGCCTTGTGGAAACACTCAGATGTGCTCCCGAGTGGCTCTGCCAGGGTCTCTGGCTCTGGCTCTAGTACGTGTGTGCTCAGTGGGCTTAGTTCCTGACCTTTCTGATCCCAGGAAGCAGCCACACGCTCTCTCTGGGTTCCTCTCAAGGCTCCTTTTCAAGAGCACTTAGTATTTTGGGCAACATCAAGTTCGAATGTGCTTGTCTAGTCCTCTTGAAATGCACGCCCTCCTCTGTCCCTCCAACACGACCTACTGTCCTCTTCTAGGAGGGGGGGGGTGGAACCTACATTTATTAAACCCACACCATGCATCATGCCCCACAGATGAGAAAACATCTGTTATTTCAGACATGAAGTAACTCGCACGAGGCCTCTAGCCAGCCTGACTGAAACACCAGCCTTGTCCAGTCTGCAGCACATTTCTGAAGCCTTTATAACTCACAGCCTCTTGTTTCTGAGCGGCTCTCTCTGCCTGGCCTCTTCCAGCTCAGCGGCAGCTTTACTTAGGTGATACCAGAAGAGCCCGCTGCTTTAGGGGGTGATAATCCAAGCCTTATGTGGATAACTATTCTTTTAGGTTGAGTGCTTTATCCTTCTGGTTAAACAAAAAAGGCGGATTATTGTTCTGAAAACCCAAAGTCTTCCTTTCATTCTTGCATTAGATAAAGACACTTGCATATTTACTTTTAAGCAGAGGCCTCAAAGGGAACCCCTAGCTGAGTTGAGCAGACCCAGTTACCAGCAAAGGTAAGGTACAGGTTTTACTCTCTCTTTTTCTGTTGGCTGAGATTGGAGGAAATCACCTGCAATTGTTGGGGACTTCCTCCTTTTTCCTTTTATTTGAAATTTTAAGGGGGTATACTATTTTTGGAAAAGCGCCGTATTAATTTTCTATGGTCGTGTGATAATGTCACCGTGCACTTAGCACTTAGAACAACCCCCTTGTTATCGCAGAGTTTCTGTGGGTCAGGAGTCCCCCTATGGCTCAGTCGGACTCTCTGCAAGGCTAGAAGCAAGGTGGGGCCAGGGCTGTGCTCTCATCCGGGGATCTTAAGAAGGAGCTGCTTTCAAACTCACGGGGTTGTTGGCAGAATTCGGTGCTTGTGGTTGCAGGACTGAGGGCTTTGCTTTCTCACCACTGTCTGTGGGTGGGAGGCCACTGTCACCTCCTGCAGGCTGCCTGTGGTTCCTTGTCACATGGGTGTCCCAGCATGGCCATTTGCTTCCTCAAAGTCAAGCAGGAAAGCAAGAAATTGGAGTGAGGTGAGCAGGGCAGTCCTACATAACTGAATCACACGATCTCATAGACGTCAGCACATCCATCCCAACCCCTCTGCCACATTCTATTGGTCAGCAGCAAATCCCAGGTCCTGCACAGCTGAGGGTTCAAGGGTGGGAAACCAGGAAGTTAGGATCACTTTAAGGGCCACCTTAAATGTCTGCCTGCCACAGTCTTTAAGAACCTGGTAACAGCACCTGCCCCTAAAGAGAGGGGCCAGAGCACAGAGTGGGTGGAGATTTACTTTCATTCTTTTTCACGCTTTAATTTTTTTTTTTTTGCCAAGTGTATTTATTATGTTTTTATTAAAAGAAAGCACGCACCAGAAACAAAGCAGCAAAATAAACCAAAAAGACCATATACAATTTCACTAATCAGTTAAGAAAATAAAATATAAGATGAAGGACACAGCATTTTTTCCCCTCGGCAAATACCGTTGTAACCCTCAGACTTCAGCACTGCATGGGCTCGGAGCCAGTGCCCGGCCAGGACTTACGTAGAATAACTTCTTTTGTATGTAAAATTCAAGGGGTGTTTTATGACCATTTTAAGACTTTGTAAAGAAACTCTATTTTATCTCTTGAAAATCTTGTTATTGTATATTCAGTAGACTGGGAAGGGCATATCGTGCAAAGTGGTCCATGCAGTATCAGAGAGTGAACCAGACGAATCTGCCTGTGGTGTAGACGAGGCGACCGCAAGCACACCAGGGGTGGTCACTCAGTGTGCTGAGGCGCTGCCTGGAAACGACCGGCCGTGAGATCTCATGAGCACCCCCCTTCTTCACGGTCCCTGGCCCACCGACATTGGCAGCCCCTTGGAGCTTGCTAGAAATGCAAAATGTTTACTCCCACCCCAGACCTGCTGAATCTGAATCTGTATTTTAAGAAGATTCAAATGCATAGTAAAGGTTGAGAAGTTTTGGTCTAGATGAACTCCATACTACTCCATAGAGTGCAATACACACCCCGAAAAACTCACCCACATTTTCACAGGAAATGCCCACACAAAAAGTGCTTATTGCACTACTGTTTATAATAGCAAAAAAACCAGAAACTTAGAAAAATAAAACTAATTGATCATCTGTAGAGGAGAAGAGGATTGAAAAATAAGCTACAGTATATTTACCAAAGTGTATTTATCAAATATTTACAGTGTATTTTAACTATAAGAAGTTAAAATTAATAAGCTACAGCTACATATATCATGGCTATATAGATAAATGAACATATGAATAAATTCCAGAAGGATAATGCTGAGCTCCTCCCCCCTCCCCATCAAAAAAACAAAAACAAAGAAAACAAGCTGCAGGAAGGAATACACAATATAATACCATCTATGTAAAGGTCAAAGACATGGTGTCTCCATGCATACTTAAGTAGCGAAATAAGCATTAGAATGACAAACACCAAGTTCAAAACAGTGGTTTTATCTGAGAAGAGATCAAAGGGAATGAGGAGAGAGACACAGGGCATTTTCAGTGTGCATTTTTCATACTAGATGACAGATACATAGAGATTCGTTATATCTTCTCTACCTTTATATCTTCAAAATATTTCATAATAAAAATATTCAGCTTTTCTAGATGATGCCAAATATTCCTTCAAAATATACACACTGATCTGTAATTCCTCAAGCAGTGAGTGGAGTTCCTCACTCTGTCTCAGGTGGTCAGGTTTCTACTCTAATTGTGGGCAGGCATGAAATGGCATCATACTGCTGTTTGAAGTTTCCTTCCTCTTTTTCTAAACGATGGAGAGCATACCCTCATGTGCTTACCAACCACCAACTTTCCTGTTCTGTGAAGTGCATGTTCACATCCTTTGTGCATTTTTTTCTATTTCTTTCCTTTTCCTTATCGATTTGTAGGAAACACTAATTAAGATCACGGAGAATGCAAGTTGATGCCTCTTTTCTGTTTAAGTTGCAAGTAGCTATCTCTCTCAAACCAGAGAGAGCAAAGGCTAATAGAAGGTGTCTGGATACAAATTGGCTCCCATCTTAGGTTTACCATCCAAACCATGCACTGGAAATTTTTCTCATTACTGTTAAATTCTTTATTATTAATCCATTATTATTAAATGTATGGCTGTAAAAAGTAAGTTCAAAGAAACGAAAACTATTCCTATTGAAAGTTAACATCTTATGGTATCCTCAACTTGATATCACTCTTCTTACATTATTATATTTTATTAAAATATAATAAAAATAATAGATTAACCAACTAAATGCATGGGATTAGCAACTGTTTTCATGTTTCTCCATGGTAGCTTTATTTTACTTTGTAGAGCTTCACAATTTTATTTATTTTTAATGCCATTATTAGCGGGGGGAAAAAAAGCAATGACATAATTTAGCAAAGTTTGAGATTTTACCAGCCAGCTAAAATTTGTGTTAGTTCTCTGTGTGTGTGTGTATATGTGTGAGTGTGTGTGCGTATGTGTATGTGTGTTTGTGTATGTGTGGTTTTAAGAAAATGACAATCTCTGGAAATTACTTAATGGAAAAGATTTCTTTTTGTGTTTGATATAGTCCTCTTTAGCTGTCACTGTTTACATCATAAAAGAAAGATGCATTTTCTTATTTAAACTGAGAGGAATCAATTTCTTTGGCATGCTGGAAAATCCTGATGCTTAAATGATTTGGGAAACTCATTTGTGTGATGGATGTTCCTTACGATCTTTGTGGTAGCAGCCCAAAGAGAGCTTTACTTCCATTTAGGATGGGAAAGGTAATGTGGTGTTGGTGAATGAGACCTACTGCTGTAAGTAATAATGGGTTTTTTCTAAGCCCCATAGTGTCAATGAGATTTTTAAGCATTGCAAAATAGAAACCCTGTAGACCTGTGTTACACTGTTTAAGTTTGTAGTATAAACTGGCTGTATTGCTGTAAGATTTTAGATATGTCTAATGCTTCCAAGGACTCTTGGTCATTTGGTCAGTGATTGTCAACCTTCCCATGTTCCCCCAGGCTTTTAGTGCACCACCACTCAGTGGTGACTTAGCCCACAGCCTTGCACTGAGCCTGTCTTTAGGAAACCTAGGGGGTGCACAGCATAGTGACCACCAACGGGTAACACCAAGCTGAGCAGGGTGAGCAGGAACAACACATCAAAGATACTCTCTTAGGCTGGGCAAGCAAATGAAAGATTTGGAGAAATACCATCTGCCCAAGATCACCTCTTGCATGACAAACGGTGCCAGGAGGATATTTGGGACAGGGAAGTTCAAAGCAAGAAAATCTGTCTAAGCATTAGAGCAAAGTGAATTCTTAGGAGCTGTCATGAGTTCCCCTAGTTTCCTTCACCCACTTATTTTTCCAACTTTGGAAACCAGTGATTGAGAGTGAAGCCCACCACCTATGGGAGTGTGCAGTCGTGGGTTGTAGATCCGTTGCCTGTGTGTGGCTTGGAAGCAAATGGGGCCAAGCAGTGCCATGGAGCAAATAATAGCAAAGTCGAAATTTGCAGAGTAGGAAATTGAGGAGGGGCATTGAATCACCTGCCCACCATTCGCACACCTGGTAGGGGCACAGCTGGGGTTATGTCCGTGGGCATGACTCCACAGCTACTGTGAGTATCTAACGTGGCATGACATGAAGACTGACTCTCCTTTCCACCTCAAAGTGACAATGTCTTGTTGCCACATTTTGCCAAGCCACACTTTTTGGCTTCATCTTCAATAAAGATTTCCAGCCTGGCCACGCCCCCCTCAACTCCTATTTCAAGCTGCTCGCCTACGCCTTCTGGCAGTCTTGTCACTAGCTCGCCATGCTTCCTTCAGCCCCTCTCGGGACCGACGTGCACCAAAATGGGAAAACACACAGCTCTACTTCTGCTTCATTCCTCCAAACACACAGCAGGCCATGAAGGCACCGAACCTTCTCTGAAGGCTTGAGCATAATGGCATTGCTTGCAACCGTGCTTGGCACAAAAGCAGAAACGCAATTAAAATGTGTTATTGAATTAGTGTATGATGGAAAAACATTGTGTGTATGTTAGACAACTTTTAATTGGGTCTCACACCTCACTGGCCTGACAGTTCTTTTGCTTCTTCCTGCTGCAGGGAATGTCACATTCATCTTCCTCTTCCCCAACGTTGCTCATTACTCCAGAGACTTTTATCTTTAC